>NC_134899.1:23899026-23921526 GCF_041734735.1 Babylonia areolata
CCAGGGCGTACTCCAGCAGCGCCGAGAACACGAAGCACAGGCACGTGGCCATCCACACGTCGATCGCCTTCACGTACGACACCTGCACAGCGTCACGGGCACTGCCTGTTCACCCACCGCCACACCCACACCCAACAACCCACCATCACCCACCCATCCTCCTCCTCCTCCTCATCTCCTTCTTCCTCCTCCTTCTTCCCCTTCATTATCATCATTTTCTTCTTCTTCCTCCTCTTTCTTCTTCTTCTTCCTCCTTCTCCCTCTTCTCCTTCTCCTTTTCCTCCTCCTTCCTCTCGTATTTCATTGTATTGTATTGTATTATATCGTATTACTCTTTTGTCACAACAGATTTTTCTGTGTGAAATTTGGGTTGCTCTCCCCACGGAAACAACACTTAGAGCGCCATCCTTTAAAAAAAAAATCTACTTGCAAATTTATTTGTTTTCCCATCGAAGTGGATTTTTCTACAGAATTTTGCCAGGGACAACCCTTTTGTTGCCGTGGGTTCTTTTACGTCCGCTAAGTGCATGCTGCAAACGGGACTTCGGTTTATCGTCTATCGTCTCAACGCTCTTCTTCTTCTTTTACTTCTATTCCAGTCTCAAGACGTTCTTCTTATTCTTCTTCTAACCCGAAGTCTCAAGACATTTTCTTCTTCTTTCCCGTAATCTCAAGGCGTCCATGGTCCTCCTCTGTCCTGCAGTCCAAACGCATTCTTCTTCTTCTTCAATCCACAGTCTTATGACCTTCTTTTTCTTCTATCCCGTAGTTTCAAGACGTACTTCTTCCTCTTCTTCGTTTTTTCTATATCCTATAGTCTCAAGACGTAGGGGTACCACTGACGACCTGGCAAGCAGTTTTCTCATGTCACAAAATATGTGAAAAGACGTCAGCTGAAGGTTGTTCTTTGAGATATCCATAACGTATATCGTATACACACAAACATAGACAGACAGACAGACACACGCACGCACCCACATAAAACGTACATCACATACACCACACACAAGCTCGATTATTCCAACGGATGTCGCTTCCATTGAACAGCCGAAAAAGTGAAGAACGAACGAGTGATTATTGTTTTTGGAGAGAGGAAGGTTTCCAGGGCAAAGGAGACACAGTCACACACCTTGATGGCGAAGCTGAACACTCTCCATCGGCTTCAACACAGCAGGACGACACAGACAGAAAGAAACACTGTCTTTGTTGACGATAAACCTGATGGAAAGAGATAAGCAGCCCTGGCATGTAGTTGCCTCTGTGTGCGTGTGTGTGAGTGTGTGAGTGTGTGCGTATCTCTCTGTCTCTCTGTGGATATTTGTTTTAATTTCAAACGGAGATGATCTTTGTTCACATCCCTTTTGCAGAGGGTGCTTTGCTCTGATTGGATGCGTGTGTGTGTTAGTGTGTTAGTGTGTGTGTGTGTGTGTGTGTGTGTGTGTGTGTGTGTGTGTGTGTGTGTGTGTTAGTATGTGTATTAATGTGCTTGTGTGTGTGTGTGTGTGTGTGTGTGTGTTTGTGTAGGTGTCAGTGTGCGTTAGTTTGTGTGTGTGAGTGTGTATATGAGTGAGTGTATGTGTGTGTGCGTGTGTGTGAGAGCGTGCGTGCGTGTTTATGTGAGGACAATAAACCTTGGGCAGGGAGGAGACGGCCATGGAGGTCTGTGTGGTCATGGTGAGGACGGTCAGGATGCCCAGAGAGATGCGGGCAGGCACAGCGTCCACAGACAGCCAGAAGGACACCTGAGACACACGGAGACAACCACATCACGCGGTGCTTACTGTGCGCTTCATGTCAGGCCGACACACAGCTTGGAACCAGCTTGGTACGTTAACAACGATAGTAAATAACAATAACGATAATGATAATAGTTGATTTATACTGCGCCTTTCATTTAGACACACTAATGCTCAAGGCACATTACACGAGTAAAATATCAACATAGAAAAGAAGCACTTCAAATAGAAAGCACAACTCATGCATTTGCCACCCCACCCATCCCCGCACATACCCAGAACAACTTCGGCATCCCCGGGATGGGGTTGGGGATTATGATTGTACAAACCAGCCCTACCCTTTCTACTTTCATCAAGACAGGGAAAAAAATGGTAAGTAGACATGGCACATAATCATGAAGAAACTTGAGATGGAGATCATGTTGAAACCCAACCTTACCATTCTTCACACACACACACACATACACACACACACACACGCACAAACACACACACACACACAAACACACACACACACACAAACACACACACACACACACACACACACGCATACACCTGTACGCAGAAGATAAAATGGTATGTTCCAAGGACACATTATAATGAGGACACTGGGGACGGAGATGGGGATAATAATATACACACAACCCCACCCTCCTCCACACACACACGCGCGCACACACACACATGTACACACACACACACACGCACGCGCGCGCGCACACACACACACACACGGCGCGCGCGACGCCGGTACGTACCCAGGACAACATGACAATGAGAATACTAGGGATGTAGATGGTGATCATGTAATACCCAAGGTTCCGCTGTAAATAGAAGTCCACGGCAATGCAGGTGAAGTTTTCTGAAACATGAACACCACACCGCGCGCACATGTACAGCAGCTTAAAGTTGTCCAAATGTCTGATCTGGTATACCCCCCCCCCCTCTTTCCTTGCCCCATCATCCGCGCCAATTCAGTGGCATTACAATGCTCATCCTGAACACACAGCCACACAACCAGGTTCGCAAACTGCAGTCTTAGTACAGCGCATGCAGCCCGCAGGGAACTAACGATATCACGCCACAATGAGGCCACACACACCAAAAGAGACCCCGCACCGCTGCTGAGTCACTTCAGTGGTGTTCAGTTGTGCCTGTTCTGATTCAACATAAAGTGGACATTACATACTAAGTGATAAGAAACTCCGGGGAGAGCTGGACAGTACAAGGTCTTCAGAGAAGATGCCCCGCTACTGACGAGAGACAAAGACGATGACAGCTGTCCAAACCTTAACAGAGTACAAGTGAAGGCTAAGATGACACTGAGTGAGGGTCTTCCGGAAAATGGAGACCGCAACCACGTCCCTCCGACAACAGCCCTCCCCCACATCCCCCCCGACAGCGAAGACTTCGACATGAACTCACCACAAACATGGAGATGGAGGGAAATGAAAACTGAGGTCAGCATGATAGCATGGCACGACAGGTCACAGGATGAGGTCAGCATGATAGCATGGCACGACAGGTCACAGGATGAGGTCAGCATGATAGCATGGCACGACAGGTCACAGGATGAGGTCAGCATGATAGCATGGCACGACAGGTCACAGGATGAGGTCAGCATGATAGCATGGCACGACAGGTGCCAGGATGAGGTCAGCATGATAGCATGGCACGACAGGTCACAGGATGAGGTCAGCATGATAGCATGGCACGACAGGTGCCAGGATGAGGTCAGCATGATAGCATGGTACGACAGGTCACAGGATGAGGTCAGCATGATAGCATGGCACGACAGGTGCCAGGATGAGGTCAGCATGACAGCATGGCACGACAGGTGCCAGGATGAGGTCAGCATGATAGCATGGCACGACAGGTGCCAGGATGAGGTCAGCATGATAGCATGGCACGACAGGTCACAGGATGAGGTCAGCATGATAGCATGGCACGACAGGTCACAGGATGAGGTCAGCATGATAGCATGGCACGACAGGTCACAGGATGAGGTCAGCATGATAGCATGGCACGACAGGTCACAGGATGAGGTCAGCATGATAGCATGGCACGACAGGTCACAGGTTGAGGTCAGCATGATAGCATGGCACGACAGGTCACAGGTTGAGGTCAGCATGATAGCATGGCACGACAGGTCACAGGATGAGGTCAGCATGATAGCATGGCACGACAGGTCACAGGATGAGGTCAGCATGATAGCATGGCACGACAGGTGCCAGGATGAGGTCAGCATGATAGCATGGCACGACAGGTCACAGGATGAGGTCAGCATGATAGCATGGCACGACAGGTCACAGGATGAGGTCAGCATGATAGCATGGCACGACAGGTCACAGGATGAGGTCAGCATGATAGCATGGCACGACAGGTCACAGGATGAGGTCAGCATGATAGCATGGCACGACAGGTGCCAGGTTGAGGTCAGCATGATAGCATGGCACGACAGGTGCCAGGATGAGGTCAGCATGATAGCATGGCACGACAGGTCACAGGATGAGGTCAGCATGATAGCATGGCACGACAGGTGCCAGGATGAGGTCAGCATGATAGCATGGTACGACAGGTCACAGGATGAGGTCAGCATGATAGCATGGCACGACAGGTCACAGGATGAGGTCAGCATGATAGCATGGCACGACAGGTCACAGGATGAGGTCAGCATGATAGCATGGCACGACAGGTGCCAGGTTGAGGTCAGCATGATAGCATGGCACGACAGGTGCCAGGATGAGGTCAGCATGATAGCATGGCACGACAGGTCACAGGATGAGGTCAGCATGATAGCATGGCACGACAGGTGCCAGGATGAGGTCAGCATGATAGCATGGTACGACAGGTCACAGGATGAGGTCAGCATGATAGCATGGCACGACAGGTGCCAGGATGAGGTCAGCATGATAGCATGGCACGACAGGTCACAGGATGAGGTCAGCATGATAGCATGGCACGACAGGTCACAGGATGAGGTCAGCATGATAGCATGGCACGACAGGTCACAGGATGAGGTCAGCATGATAGCATGGCATGACAGGTCACAGAGATGGGGGCAGTTTATTAATTTTCCATATTTCATGATAACTGATCATGATCGTGATGACGATGCTGCAATGTGTGTGTGTGTGTGTGGGGGGGGGGGGGGGGGGGGGGGGGGGGGGGCGGGGGGGTCCTTTTAGGTTTGTGACTAGTAGTTTGTTTTGGCATGCTGATGTTCTTTGCACTGTTTCTGAGGCTAAGACAACGATCACACCTTTGTAATGTGTGCTAGGATATCAGCCAGGTAACAAGACTGATCCAATTATTCTTTTCTCTGTCTGACTGTCCATCTGTCGGATAAAAAAAGCGCAGGTTCAAATGTCCTTGTTCAGAAAACACAGACATATTCATTGTGACGTTGTAAGAGGCATTTGGGAGAACAAGAAAAAAAAAAAGAAGAAAACCCCCCAAAAACAAAATAAACCCCACTAACGATGAAGGCAGCATTTGAAAGGCCGCTAACCTGTGTCTTGTGTAAAGATATTGAAAACAGGAAATTCCTTACCATCCTGTGGGTTTAAAAATTTAAAATTTTTTTTACCAAGTTGTTTCCGTACAGCCTTTCGGCTTCTTCTGACAATAAAGCGAGTCTGGGTCACAGCCGATCTGTCACTGGCCCACAGCGACACAGAGCTTTAAAGGAAATGTCTGTCCGGCTGAAAGGTCAAGAGAAGAGACGTGCCTTCCGGTTATTATCGGCCTGACAGGAATCCTGACCATTAGTCACGGGATTTCCGGGCAGTAATTCCCCTTGTCACAGGAATTATTTCCCCTCCTTTCTTCCATCACCCAGAGGACCGAAGAGATGAACACTTCTCTGGCTAGGTGTTTGACTACTGGACAATGGGTTAATCATAGCGGTACACACACCATCTCTTTGTGTATATACTCCACACAAAAATTTAAGAAAAACAACTTTCAGGTTAAATGAAAGTTTTACCATAACTAATGCATCAATCAAAACTGTCAGGATTGAATCTTCAACATTTCAGGAGTTCAAACTGACGTAACCACACATCGAATTGATCTGTCTCAGAATATTAAGCAACAAACGAAACGGGTGCAAAAAACCCAAAACAAACACACACACACACAAACAAGTACAAAATATCAGCGGTTTAGTTCAAAGTTGATAAGGCTGACTTTACAGCAAACTATCTTTGTTACTTAATTTGTAGCCTTTATATCTACATCTCTCTCTCTCTCTCTCTATATATATATATATACTTCTCTCTCTCTCTCTCTCTCTCTCTATATATATATATATAGAGAGAGAGAGAGAGTTTTGAAATAACATTTATTCGCATTTGTCACAAAAACCAAAGAAGCTAAAAAGACTGCTTTATCAAACAAAAAGATAATTGATAATCATGACAGTACACAGAGCACACACATACACACATGTCCACACACACACACACACACAATAACGCCAACACTGATTTTTCCCCACGCCCTTCACAGCCGTCCCCCCCTCACGTCCCACTCCCTCGCTCAATACCAACTACAAGTGCCGTCGGACAAGGCGCAGAACGAAAGAGGAGAGCCCTGAGCCTCACCGAAGTATCCCGAATCGTCGTCCTCGGCAGAGCAGTTTTTGGGCTGCAGGCCCTCCAGCTGGAACTGAGGCAGCACCATGCGTGCGTTCCACAGCATGGCACTGTGCGACCGCCACTGGAACTGCAGGTAGTTCTTGCTGAAGGCGACTGCAGCACACACACACACACACACACAGACATATGCACGCACGCGCACATGAACGCACATACACACACATGCATGCATGCAGACATGCACGCGCACTCACATGCACGCACACGGACACATGCACGCACACGGACACACGCACGCACGCGCGCACACACACACACACACCCACACACATGAATTTACAGTACACATACGTTTCAAGGAAAAGAAAAGGACATCTGGTTTCTCTACGGAAAAAGAAGGATTTTGTTTTCATAACAGACTGTCATGATAGAGTTGTCTTGTATGACAATATTCGCATGCTAATCCATTTAGTACGGGATAGTTTGGCTTGGGATTGTGTATAATAGTACAGGACAACACAGTACAGCACAGTACAGTAGAGTACACCAGAGTCGAGTACTGTACAGTACAACACAGAAAAGTACAGTTCAGAAACAAGTATTGTTTAAATCATAAATAATAAAGTATGGTATGGTATGGTTTGTTATACAGTATGGCAGGTTACACTTCCGTAAAGTGCAGTACAGAACAGTGCAGCATGGTACTGTATCATACAATGCAGAGTACAGTACAGTACGATTCTGTGCAGAGAACTTCAGTGCAATTAGTTCAATGAAATGTAGTGGAGAAACTTGTCACATTTCTTTGAATAAAGTTTGTACGACACTGCAATTCGCAAGTGGAAGAAAGGCTGATCTTCGCAGGGAGCACGCGTCGGTCATCCATATGCGCTGTAACATGTTTGCTACGCCACAGGTCCCTGTAGTCTCAGAGATTATATTTCGACACGAGATACAGACCTATCTAGTGGGTAACCAAGATACAGACCTATCTAGTGGTCACAGATAGATTCATGAGCACCCCCCCCCACCACCACCCTCCCCCCATCCCCCAGCTGGATGACAACGATGGTCATCATCGATCTCGATGGACACACACCAGTAGGTAACCAAGCGCTGGGAAGCGCGTTTTCAGATTCAGTGTCCCAGAGGTTCGGAATTCACTGCCTGCAAGTCTGAAAATTTCATATACTTGATTATTAAAAACAAAATTGTTCCATTTAGCTGTTGTGGAAATATTGTTTAAGTGTATGGTTTTTTTTCTGTTCCTGACATTGTATTGCATAGCTGTGGGCGATCTGTGTGTGTATGCGCACGCACACATACGCGTATATACATATATAGATAGATGTGTGTGTGTGTGTGTGTGTGTGTGTGTGTGTGTGTGTGTGTGTGTGTGTGTGTGTGTGTGTGCGAATGCGCAATAATAATAATAACAATGATTATTACTATCATATTTATTATCATCATTGTCATTATTATTCTTTCTCTCTCTCTCCACTTCTCTCTCCCTCTCTTTCCTTTCTTCCCTTTGTTGATCCTGTGTCCAGGTCCAGCTGAATTGTGAAGTCTGATGGATGGCAGGCGAACTGGCAAAACAAGAGACCGGAAGGGAAAGGAGGGGTCCGATAATTGGAGAGGGAGAGATGGGGGGTGTGGAGAGGGGTGTGGGGGTGTGGATGCTGTTTGGCATGACGCAAAACATCCTTGTTGACAGCAACCGTGGAGCAGAGAGGACTGCTGAAGCTGGCTGACGAAGAGGGGGAGAAGAAGAAGAGACAAACAAACAACAGAAAAAGTGAGGACAGTGAGTGCTGATCGCTGTCCCTTAACACGCCATTCCCATGCAGAGACAGGCGGGCTGGTGTCGGGGACGATGATGACTAATGAAGCCCACAGGCACAGACACGAAGAAAACTAACCTGCGTGGTGAACCGCGTGAATTTTTTTTTTTGTTTGTTTTGTTTTTTGTGGTTAAAACCCCGACGACATGCAACGCCACTATGCAACCACGGCATGGACGATGAGTTCAGCAAAAGCCGACGATTGATGAAGCAGCGGATCCACTCGTACGTTTGTTTTTTTTTTCCCGTGCCGCACGCGGTCAGTCAGTGTGCCGCATTTCAGGTCCGTCGGTCAGGAAATGAAGGGCGTGCATTCAACACTCAGTAAAAGTGATGATTAGGTGGATTTGGTAGAGAAAAATAAATAAGTCAAATGCCTGATAATTACGTTATCAGCTTCTTCAGATTTCGAAGTAGTAATCATAAGCTGGAAATAGAAACAGGGAGACACAAAGGCATGCCACGAGAGTTACGGTTTTGTAAGGTTTGTAACATGTCTGCGATTGGGGATGAGTTTCATTTTATAATGGAATGTCCCAATTATGATCAGTTACGAAATAGATATGTTCCTAAAATTATTTGTCTCCAAAATCGGTTTTTAATTTCTGTAATATGCTCAAAGGAGGCAAAAAATTCATTTTAGCTGTAAGTTAGATGATTAGATTTGCAAATGTTGCCTAGTTACACTTTTGGAGTTAAAAGACATTTGTGTTTTCTCAACTTTTATGTGACATTGTTGTGTATTTGGAAATGTTTGTTCTGGGCATGAAAAGATTATTTTGCAGTAATCCTCCATACTCCAATTGGAGTGAAAGGAAAGTAAAACTTGAAACTTGAAACTTGGCCACACAAGATAAAGTCTACGCATCAGCCACAGTTCAGGTGGTGGGCACAAAGCTTAGCAAAAGCAGTCAATCTGCACCACAAACCTCCGATGCACAGGCAAAAATTTGGACATCCCTTGGTTATCATCTGCATATTTGCACGTTAATTGTGGATATACGATGTCTGGACAAACAGCAGCTCAGCGAAAGACAGTTCGACGCAGCCATATTTCGCCGAACGTACAGTCAAAACCGCAAGTGTTAAAATATATCTACCTATCCCGATGAACACTTGTTATTTTACTGAACAATACTTACTTGAAATTGATGAATTATTTCGTCTTCCGTGCAGATAAATCATTATGACTTTCCGATGTTTGATAAACGAACGAACGAATCAAACTCAAAGAAATCTCTCTCTCTCTGTTTCTGTCTCTCTCTCTCTCACACACACACATACACACATTCATTCTCTCCATCTGTTTTGTCTCCTTCTCTGATCGTTTGTTAGTTCTGACATAAAGAACCCCCTCCTCCTCTCCCCCCCTCTCTCTAAGGCAAATCATTCCGTGTTTCTGATATTTGCGTTGGTAATCAATCAATCAATCAAGCAAACTTTTTCAAATCCCTTTCTCGATCGCTAATGATCTCATTCTCTTTCCTCCCTGTTTGTTCATTCAAACACAAAAGCTCTACTTCGATCATTCTTCCTCTCTTGAACAACGGTTGTTCTGTCAATCCACCATTACAGCAATTACGCAGACAAACACTCTTTCGACCAGCTGTCACACTCTGAAATTAAAGTTGCGCCGAGCTGTCGTTCGCCGATTTTTTGTCACACACCCGATTCTCTCTCTCTCTCTCTCTCTAACGCTCACACACCTTGTAAAGGGCCAATACCGCTCAAAGAAACTTGTGAACGTGGGAGAAGCAGTGCACGAACGATGAAGTAGAGAAAGAAAAAGCAGGAGAAGGAGGAAGAGGAGGAGGAGGAGGAGGAAGAGGAGAAGGAGGAGGAGGAGGAAGAGAAGAAGGAGAAGGAGGAGGAGGAGGAAGAGGAGGAGGAAGAGGAGAAGGAGGAGGAGGAGGAAGAGAAGGAGGAGAAGGAGGAGGAAGAGGAGGAGGAAGAGGAGAAGGAGGAGGAAGAGGAGGAGGAAGAGGAGAAGGAGGCAGTAATGCTTTACCATCTTCCAAGCCGGAAACCACTTTCTTTACGGTTGCAGCACTACCAGTGGACAAGCTCGCTCATTCCCTTCGACACGTTAATGTCCACGGCAGTACATTCATGTGGCTGGTGGCTGCACGTATTGCATAATTGTGAGTATTCCCGCCGTCCGATATTTATGCCCCACGTGACAGAACTGTGGCATGTTGATCCTGCGGCGTAATAATGCTGTCAAGGACGCTGTTTGAGATCCACGGTACACAGCTACAGGCAATGTTCCTTTGTCTCGCATGACAAGAGAACACTCTTTGGGGACACAAACCACATAAGAACTGTGTTCCTCGTTCTGGGTCAGCCAAAGGGACACTCTTTATGGACGCAAGCCATTGAAGAGCCATGTTACTGGTGCTGCGTCCACTGCGTGAGTGGTCTGGAGAACGTGCATGCGGTACTCCTTCACTCGTTCACCAGTCGACGATAAACCAGAGAAAAGGTTAAATCACCCAACGTGAATCAGCCTAAGGCGACGCTGTCAAACCTCCTGGGAAACATTTCCTCTAAGTATTTGGTAAAAGAACGCGAGAAAAGAATCCATGAACTGATCCATAGGTAATCAATTCGACGCCCATGTTTCAATTCAGGAAACAACAACAATAACAACTACAAACAAAGATTGGCTAGAAAAAAGCAAACAGAGGGACAGACAGACATAGACAGGCAAAGTCATTTATTCACTAACAGGTGTACACGCACGAAAGCTTGTGTGTACGGGCATGCACAAGTTGAGTGAAATACAGGAATGTATTCTGCATTCTATTACTAGCTGTTTTTAGTTTAATTTGATAAATATAGTCATCCCGTTGAATGCGCTCCTAACATTTTCCTAATACGCTTTAGATTATTTATGTGAAGTGACTGCTGCAAGTGATGGACATTTTAAATTTGATCGACAACAATAACAACAACAACAAAAGCAAAAAACCCAACCCCCCTCCCCCCGCAAAAAAAAAAACAAAAAAAACAAAACAAAACAAAACAAACAACAACAAAAAAAACAACAAACAACAACCACCAAAAACAAAACAACAAAACAAAACAAAAAACCCGGTTTACCGCATCAACCTGTTCTGGCGTCAAAGAAAAATATTAGTTGCTTTTGCCATGTGCATACTGAGGAAGTGTCATTAGCAGTGAACATTAAGATAGTGTCACGTTAGTGGCATGGAATCCGTCAGTACACATTCCTCAAGTGATCCAGGTTTTCCTCCAGCAGTCGAAACTCTTCTGCGTCACTTTTATCAGAACAGGATTTCCCAAAAGATAAACATATATTTAACATTCCATTCGTTGAGAAGGAGAGGGAAACATGAAAGGAGGGGTCGGTGGGAAAGAGAGAGAGGGGGTGGGGGTGGGGGAGAAGAAGCGAGTAGGAACGATGATGAGAACAGTGGAGAGAAGGGAAGGGGGTAAGTATGGGTGGGATGGAGGAAGATGGGATATATATAGATAGATAGATAGATAGAGAGAGAGAGAGAGAGAGAGAGAGAGAAAGAGAGAGAGAGAGATACAGACAGACAGACAGACAGACAGTTTCAGTTTCAGTTGCTCAAGGAGGCGTCACTGCGTTCGGCCAAACCATATACGCTACACCACATCTGCCAAGCAGATGCCTGACCAGCAGCGTAACCCAACGCGCTTAGTCAGGCCTTGAGAAAACCCCCCCAAAAAAACAAAAAAACAAAAAAAACAAAAAACAAAACGGGGGAATAAATAATAGATAAGCTTACATAAATAAATAAATAAATGAATAATAATTATAATATAGAAAAAGGTAGTAGTAATAATAATAGTAATACTAATAAAATGATTAAAAAAAAGAGAAAAAAAAATAAAAAAAAAATAAAAGGAAGGGTCGGTGGGAAAGAGAGAGAGAGAGAGAGAGAGAGAGAGAGAGAGAGAGGGGGGGGAGAGAAGAAGAGACAGACAGAGAGACAGGAACAACAGAACCAGGGGAAGGTAAACAACGCATGAAAAGACGTCGACAACACTGATGATGACGGATGATGGGCAGCTGAACAAACCCTCAGCACCTGACCCCAGCTCAGTCACCGCCCGCCTCTAATGATTCCCTTCATCTTGGCCTGCCCGTCATAAAACTCTCTCCCTCTCCTGAAGCCTACAATGCAAACAGTGTTTATCTGGATTAAAAAACAACAACAACAACAACAAAAACCTATCAGACTCGTGGGTTTTCAGCAGTGCACAGGAGATAATTAATAATGTCTCATTGTTTGTCTTGGAATATGATCTCATGTAAATAAAAATAATAAAAGACGTGTCAATAAGGATGTGTCAAAAATGCTGCGCACCTGTTTTAACTCACTCAGTACGGCCAGTCCTCTCTTCTCCTCTACACAGACCCCTCGGATGTCCAGTGGGTGTCTGAATGACCCAACCTTTAGCTTCCGTCGTCAGAATTGTGGTATTCTTTGTCAACATTCACCTCTTCAGTGTAAGAGCCTTCCGCTTGCAATATTTTGATGATGGTAATTGGGCTGAAACGCTGTTAACGTCGTCTCTTTCGCCGTTCGTATGGAGAGAGTTAACTTGGACAGTTCAGAGTTGCCCCAAATCTGAATGTAGCTCATAGCTACTTCCCAAACTACACGTCGACAATTCACTATTATATCCCCTTCTGAAGCTGAAATTAGTTCACTATTACTCCCCAAACAACATGTAAACAGTCTAGCTGCTTGAACAATAGGTATGATATATCCGATTTTTTTCCGCGTATCTGGTATGATACCAATAATTATTTCCTAGCATTTCACAGTTAATCTATATCAATGTTCATCTAATCTTTTTTTTCTTTTTCTTTTTCTTAAAAAGAGTGTACGACATTCTGGTCAAGCCAACTGCTGACTTTTTCCTACCAAGAAACTGAATGGCTTCTTCAACGTATTGTAAAGGTAATTTGAACCTGATTACTATGTCGTTGTCGATACTTTGGCATTAAGAGTCTTCTTGTTTCTATGTTTTTTTCTTTTGTGCAATTTTTCTTTTGGTAAGGTTTCACATTTGGTAAGGTATCACTTATATTAGAGAACGCCAGTGCGAATTTTTCAAACTTTGGTAGAGGAGGCTGGAAACTTTAACATTTATCTAAACGATATTGGGTAGAAGGAAACCAATTTTCATTTTGCTGATCATTTCAGTTTTTTTTTAAATAGTTAAAAAAAAAAATCTTCTTATCGTTTTTTTAAAAATAATCCATTAGTTTTTGTTTTATTTTATAGCTTTTTAGGATCTGATACTTCTTCCGAACGAAAATAAGCCAGGTAAATGTCTTAGCTTCCTGATCAATTCTACTGTAACGCGTTTTGCTGTTTTCGTAGTGTGTTGATCTGATTTTTGCTGTTTTCGTAGTGTGTTGATCTGATTTTTGCTGTTTTCGTAGTGTGTTGATCTGATTTTTGCTGTTTTAGTAGTGTGTTGATCTGCTTTTTGCTGCTTTCGTGGTGTGTTGATCTGATTTTTGCTAAATCTTGCATGCTCTTCTCTTTTTCAGTCTTTTCTTTTTCATATTCTTTGTTCCATCAACCTTCAACACAATGTTTTCCGCCAACTGATTTTTTTTCTTGTACGAATTGAAACTGTGTTCGTAAATTGAATATTTTGCGTTTCAGTTGTTTTGTCTTTATCGCTGGGAATGCTACAGTATTTTACATTGTCTGCACGATTATAATATATGTATATATATATATATATATATATATATATCCACTATCTTTTTACATTTGCAGAGAGACAACACACACACACACACACACACACACACACACGCACACGCACACAGGATACTGAAATGTTTAATGTCTAATGTCATTAGAGAGAGATAGATAGATAGATATATAGATAGAGAGAGACAGAGAGAGAGACAGAGAGAGAGAGAGAGAGAGAGAGAGAGAGAGAGAAACAGAGACAAAGACACAGATCTACCCCATCCATGTTGTTCTTTTGCAGACAGACAGACAGACATGCAGACGGACGGGCTGGCTGATAGACAGATATTACGGAAGTCTTGGCAGGCACACAGCAGCACACGGTGTTTTTTTTTATTTTATACTTTATCTTAATAACAACAAAAACAAAAACAACAACAACAACAATAATAATAATAATAATAATAACAATAATAATAATAATGATAATAATAACAATAATAATAATAATAATAATAACAATAATAATAATAATGATAATAATAATAATAATAATAATGTGCATTTTAAGACGCTTATCCCCTTGGAGAGCTCTGAGCGCCATTACAATTTCTTAAGAAGGCAAGAATATTTACACACTTATCCACAAAACTATGCTCATCCACACACAAGTATATATATATATCTACACTTATCAACAAAAAAGTATGCACATACATACATACATACATACATGTAAACTAATGTACTTACCAACCTACCTACCTGCATACCTAACTACTGAACGATACATAAATTATCGCTCACTGCCAACCCAACAACGATGTCTCTGCCAGGTATATATCAACACAAAGCAATACCACACAGGGTCCTGGAAAAAAAACTTCCCACGAGAAAAGCACACACACACACACACACACACACACACACACACACACACCGTCAAAACAACGATCTACCCCTAAACAACAGTTCACCACACAAACAGAAGAAAACCAAGCACACACACTGATGACCACGCCAGGCCGAGCACTTAACTGGATGGTTCAGATTCCCTCATTCGTGGGATGAGATCGTGGGTATACCAATGACCCAATTTACATGTATATAGGGTCTCTGGGTATACATACAAACATGCAGACAGACAGCTAAGCAGGCAGACAGACGGACCAACAGTGTCAGTCAGACAGACAGACAGACAGACTTACAGCTGCGGAGGAAGAGGGTGCAGACTTGCTCGTCCATGGGGTATTTGTGCAGGAGCATGGGACAGGTGGCAGTGACCGAGATCCTGCACGCAACAAACACAAGAGTGCCTTCCTCGTGACTCTAAAAGAAAGAAATGGTTTGTTGACACGTTTGACTCACGTGCGCACTGAAGCGGAGAGAGAGAGAGAGAGTGAGAGAGAGAGAGAGGGGGGAGAGAGAGAGGGGAGAGAGAGAGAGGAGAGAGAGAGAGAGGGGAGAGAGAGAGAGAGAGAGAGAGAGAGAGAGAGAGAGAGAGGAGAGAGAGAACTCTGAACTCAAAACGTTTTTCATTCAAGGATTAGGATTTTAGAGAGAGAGAGGGAGAGAGACAGAGAGACACACACACACACACACACACACACACACACACACACACACACACACACACACACAGAGGGTGTACGGGTGGGTGGGCAGACAGACAGACAGACAGACAGACAGAACCAAGAGGACACTGACTCCCCATTTTTTTTCCAGATGGCAGCATGATCACTAAACACTTCATTGTCCACAGACACACAAAGCATCCCGAGTCTTTGCATGATTACTTTGTTATGTGTGGAGCAGCACTGATGAATGCGATGAGGGGATTTCCTTGAGTGGTGTTATTCCAGACAGACATACAGACACACACACTCACACACAGACACACACACACACACACACACAAGGACTCAGGAGAGCTGAGATGTTTTGTGAACCAAGAAGACATTGACTCCACTTATCCATTCAAGCTAGTTGCTAATAACCCCCCTTCCACCTCACCCCGATCCCTTGCCTCTATGATCTTCGCCGTGATTCCAGATCGACAACCTTTTATTCCTTCTCCCAACCCCAACCCGTGCTGTGGGAGGTCTGTGTCTGCTTTATCGTTACATGGAGGGTCTTTGAGAATGAACGACGCAGTTCCCAGTTGTGGAACGCTGGACAAGTATTCTGCAGGCTTCAGGCCGGTGCCCCCCCCACCCCCCTCCCTTCAACGCCCCCCCCAGGAAAGCTACATAAACGTGGCCATGTGAATGGACTGACGTAGTGGTAATGGCCCTGTGGTGCTAGAGGTCCGTCCATTCTATAGACTTCCGGGATGTACGGTGTGCTATCGGTCTGCCTAAGCTTCCACACACGCACCCATCCTCCCACACACTCACACACTCACCCATCTCCCCCCCCCACACACACACCCACCTTCTCACATAAGCACCCACCTTCCACACACGCACCCACCTACCTTCCCACACACTCACACACCTTCCCACACACTCAACCACATTCCCACACACGCACCCACCCACCTTCGCACACAAGCATCCACCTTCCACACACCCACCCACCCACCTTCGCACACAAGCACCCACCTTCCACACCCCCACCCACCTTCCCACACACACACTCACCCACCATCCCACACACTCACCCACCTTCCCACACAAGCACCCACCTTCCCACACACGCACCCGCCTACCTTCCTACACACGCACCCACCTTCCCACACACGCACCCACCTACCTTCCCACACACGCACCCACCCACCTTCCCACACACACACCCATCTACCTTCCCACACACACACTCACCCACCTTCCCACACACGCACCCACCTACCTTCCGACACACGCACCCACCTACCTTCCCACACAAGCACCAACCTTCCCACACACGCACCCACCTACTTCCCACACAAGCACCCACCTTCCACACACGCACCCACCTTCCCACAAACACAACGAGCGCGCGCGCGTGTACGTTGCTAATCAGGTAATAAAAAGAACGGTGACAGAACACAAGCCTTTAGACAACATGACCTTAAGGGTGTCAACCAATAGGTCGTTATACTCAACCCCTTCGCTGACAGGACACAAAACGCAAAACAACGTCGAACAACGACGGGCATAACACACGAGTGGTTAAAGCGTTGGATGTTTCTGGCGCTGCATTTTCCACATTTTACATCTTTGGCCTGCAAATCACTCCACTGTACCGATAGACATCTTAAGCCGGTCAAAGAAAATCCAACATGCCCATAAAATCTTAGGCCTGCCACAGAAAGTCCGGCATGCCCACAAATACTAGGCCTGTAACATACAATCCACTGTGTCTGCAGACATCTCATACTTGTCAGTGACAATGCGGACACTGCGCTTGACGCCAGTTTGACCACATATGGTGACCACAGCCGTGTTAGTCGCTTCCTGGACAGAAAGGAGGGGGTACGGTTCTCACCCAGCGATGGCCTTGGATCAACATTTTCTCGTGTGGAGTTCGACCCACGCGTTGTAGTTGACCATCCACGTTGACTTGTCCATGCGACGTTCTACACCGATGTCACCGTAGACAGCTCTCTTTCGTCCGCAAAGCCCGAACCCCCTGCCACTCCCACTCCACACACCTTCGTCTCAAGGTGCCTCTTTGTATGCATAAAACATTGGTGAGTAACTGTCCACAGCGATGCAGTCTGACTGTAAGGGATCTCACTTCAAGCAAAAACGATGCATGTGGGAGATTCAATGGGAAAAGTGCGTGTGTGTGGATGGAAAGTGTTGAGGTGGGGGATGAAGGAAGAGGGTGGGGAGAAGACGCGCGAGCGTGTGAGCTTGTGCTGAAGCGAGTTTTAAACATAAAAATACCATTTTCAGCCTGGGGTGACATCCAGTTTTACGATCGCGCATATATTTCCGACTGTGGTCATCGCGGAAGATTCCGTCCTTCACACGAGTTATCTGCAGTTCCCAGTTCGCTACGGGTCGTGCCTTTCCCAACGGAGAACCCACAACCTACCGCCATCACCGTTCCCATTTCCGTTTCTGTCCCCAGTGGCTTTTCCATTCCAATTTTTGCCCAGATCAACCACTCATCTTCATCTCTTGGCTTAACGCCACCAATCGAATTATCGCTCTCTGCCTGTGCCGGCCTGGGCAGCCCCACAAGGTACACGTTTCCTCTCGCCTGCTGTTTATGACAGCCCGATGGATGTGCTTTTCAAGGCCGCGAGAGCCGCCATGCTCAGCGTCCGCATTAATCTGATTGGTCCGCCTGCGTATGGCAAGGGGGATTACTCAGGGGACCCGACTCTGCCTGCCCTCGTTCTGAATTTCCGCCAATGCTGATAGAGATCACGAGGCTTGCGGGGGTGGTGGGCCCACCAAGGTCAACATCCTGTGATGATTTTGTTATGTTTTTCATCACGCAATTTGTCTCACGGCCTCTTTAGAAACCAAATAATCATCCATCAGACACGTATTTTCCGTGAGGATGTTATCTTTTGATTACGTCCAAGAGCTGCCCTGATTCTGATACATCGATGTGAAGTGTCCACGGGAGTGACAGCTACAAAAGGCTTTCAAACCTGAATGGCAGATTCGGAGGCAGCATCGAGAAGAGAAGAGTACACTGGTCGTCGAGTGGAAACCATTCAAACTAAAACGACAACATCAACAACAACAAAACCCAAACAAACGTGTATAATGACTTCCCAGGTGCTTGGAAAATTCCAGAGGAAAATACAGGCTATTCTGGGTGAAGGCAAGCGCTGCCTACAAGAATGGTGATTTCCAGCAGAGTGCTCTATCGTATAAATGAAGGAGAATTTCTTATCTTTCAACTCATGTTAAAGGTCATGCCAAGGCGATTTTGAAGCAGTTGACTTTTTTTCTTTTTACTTCACGACACATACACACCTTAACCCATTGAACCGTACGTGTGACCTAAACAGCAGGTTCTTTAACATGAGCATTTCATATTACGCATGAGTATTCACGGGAAGGAAAATAATACTCTATCGAATCTGTTTCTGTTGATTGGAAGACAGGAGTGAAGTACCGGGGTTGGGGGTGGGTGGGTGGGGGTGATCGGAGATCGGGGGATCAGAATTCAACGTTCTGACTACAGGGTTAAACTCCCTTTTTGTGTAAATGCATGTAAAAGATAAAAATAAACACGTAAGATATTCCGTAATGCACGTCAGAAGAGTTCGGTGGGTTATGAATAGAATAGAATAGAATATGTCTTTATTACCAATGTACCGGGCTCACAAGGAATGGGGGGGGGGGGGGGGGGGGGGGGGGGATAGTACATAACAAGATACGAACATAAATCGAAAATCATACACAAACACAGATACAGTAGAAATAAGATACATACAAGTGCATATCAATATAAAAACTTGTGCATACTCACGCATGCTCGCACTGCACACACACACACAACAAATATACAACAACATAAAAACAACAAAACAACAGCAACAACAAAAGCAAAGATACAACAAAAAAAAACAAACAACAACACGATAATAAAAACAACAAACAACCCCCAAAACAAAAACAAACAACAACACCCCCCCACCAAAAAAAAAAAGAACAACAAAACAAAACAAAAACAAAAAAACAAACAAAAAACAAACAACCAAACCCAAAACAAACAAGAGAGGCAAGGCCTTCAAGACTCACTTGTGATAAATTACGTCCCCTAGCAGAGTAATTTCCCTTTTTTACTATCTGCACCAAAACGTTTGCAAAATAAATAAAAATTCCATGCTTAGCAAAAGAAGGTCCTGTTTGAACAAAAAATGATAATAATGACTCCTCTAGTTGTTGTGTCAGAATAAGAGGTCAAAGTGCCAAGTTTAGAGAATACAAAAAATATCAATATAACAGTAAATGCAGTTTGCATATAATTAGGCTTCTTTTTAAATTTTTTTTGTGCCCATCCCAGAGGTGCAATATTGTTTTAAACAAGATGACTGGAAAGAACTGAATTTTTCCTATTTTTATGCCAAATTTGGTGTCAACTGACAAAGTATTTGCAGAGAAAATGTCAATGTTAAAGTTTACCACGGACACACAGACACACACACAGACAACCGAACACCGGGTTAAAACATAGACTCACTTTGTTTACACAAGTGAGTCAAAAACCACCATTCAAACAGAAGAAGCCCACATTTCCAAACAACAACAACAACCCCCCAAAAAAAACAAAAACAAAACAAAAACAAACAAAACAAACATGTCCATGGGCTCCAACATTCACCCAATCGTTTGTTTTGCAGTTGTTGTCCCCAAAAGGCCCAAACACAAGATCCACCGGAGTTCTGATGCCAGACTACAGGACGAACGGCGCCTGCTCTGTCACTGGCTTCTCTACTATTCTTCTTTTGCTTCTTTTCCCAATGGCAAACTGCCTTTAAAACCACCTTTCTCCTTCTTTTCATTTTCTGTTGTTGTTTTAGAAACATTTTTTTTTGGTTACAACAGATATGTGTGTGTGTGTGTGTGCTCGAGCGCGCGTATGTTTCTGACGTCAAGCCGCTATCTCGTGCGACAGCATGTCACCATTTTGTAGTGTGGTGCATGCATTTTTATTTTTGTCTGTCTGTGTGTTCCTCTGTTCACTTCCGAAAATGTAACACTCCCCACACACCCCTTCCCCCAACACACAATACACACAGAGAAGATGCCTCTACAGGAATTACCCAGGGGTAAATGGAGCGGAAGACAAAAGGAAATATAATAGCAAAAAGAAATGGAAGAAGTGGGGGGTTCGGGGGGTGTATGCTGGGTATGTTCTTGTTTCCATAACCTACCGAACGCTGATATGGATTACTGGTTCTTAACGTGCGCATTTGATCTTCTGCTTCCGTATACACACGAAAGGGGTTCAGGCACTAGCAGGTCTGCACATATGTTGACCTGGGAGATCGTAAAAATCACCACCCTTTACCCACCAGGCACCGTCGCCGTGATTCGAACCCGGGACCCTCAGATTGAAAGACCAACGTTTTAATCACTCGGCTATTGCGCCCGTCAAAGATCAATACAAAAGTTCTCCTTTTTCTGCTGCGTCCTCTTCTGCGTTCATGGTCTTCAAATTCCTTTAAACTCCACGTTCATTCGTTTTTGAAAATGAGTAAGCATCTCAACACGTATGAAACAAAATGTAATCGGCCACATCAGCAGCCGCATTCCGTTTTCGGATGAAGGTGCATGCTGGAAACATGGAATATAACATAGAATACTTCGAATGCCAGGTGATTGTCACAACCACATGGTGGTCACGCCGTGAAAGGAATTCTCTTTGTCTACACAATGGCTGACGAGTTATGGAAGACAGACAAAAGAAGTGAAGTCAGACACTGAGGTCACTCTCTATGACATCATGGGTCCAGACAGGAGGTGGGCACTACTGAAAAGTATACATTTTACAATGAGTCCTCTTGCTCCAAATTCAAATGTCATCAGCAACCCAGTGCACGCCCCCTTTTTTTCTACACAAACTGGGAATAGGACTTCATTCTTTTCAAGATGGATAACAGAAAGACGCTCACTCAGTCTGGCTCCGCGACTAAGCCATTATTGTCGTCGGTAGGGGCTTTAGTAGAGGGTGTCCTAAGTGCGCTGAGTCAGAACAGGAAACCACTGAACACCACCGAAGTGACTCAGCAGCGGTGCAGGGTCTCATCTGGTGCGTGGCCTCCTGGCGACCTAACATCGATGGTTCCCTGCGGACTGCCGACGCTGGGACTGTGACAGACGGATCCTGGTGTGGCCAGTGGTATGGGGGTGGGGGACTCGGAATGGGCGGCGTGGGAGTGATGCCACTGAAACTGCGCACGTGATGGGATAGCAAAAAACAAAAACAAAAAACAAACGAAAAAACGAAGACCTTTTGCAGCGAGTATGGGTGCATCACCACACGGTGACACCCCCCCCCAACCCTGCCCCCCCCCCCCCCCCCACACACAAAGGGTCCGGAACACACGGCTTGGCTTTGACACACACGGCCAAATGACGTCATCAGTGGCTGAGCAAGTGCATTGTTAATCCTATTTGTCCAGCTTTACCGGTAGTCGTGACAGGCTAAAAAATATTTTGGTTTTGGCCTGTGTTAGTGCTATGTTCATTTTAAGTTCAAGGAGAAAGCAAAACGCATTACTGTGGCGCCTACTTAAATTAGTGAATTTAATTTGTTTATATGATTGCAGCGCTCCATTGTTGATTGTAAATACACATGACGCTGCCAATTGTATTAGTGTTACGGGGCCCTCGACTGATTGCATGCTGAGCTGTTGATGTCAGTCTTGCTATGTTAATTTTCAGTGCTAAGGCCATTTGTCTACTGAATTAGCGCGGCGTTAATATGAATTAGTGTCATGTTAAGAGCAGCAGTGCAAAGTTAACTTTGTTAATTGAGTCAAAGTTAACTTTGTTGAGTCGAAGATATGTTAGTGCAGCAGTGTCACGATAACTTTGTTAGTCCAAAGTCCCCGCTGCTTTTGCAGCAATGTACAAATCCACATGGAATGATTCAGCGCAGTTCTAATCCCATCAGAGTCCCGTGGATACAGCTGCCACCTGAACCTCTC
>NC_134899.1:23926526-23954026 GCF_041734735.1 Babylonia areolata
GTAGATATATAGTCAGCAGTTGCATAGCTATCTTTTGGGGGTGGGGTGGGGGGGGGGGAACCCGTTCGATTATTTCCAAGACCAAGCGAATCTTCAGACCACAGTTAAAGTCCACTGTGTATTACATACATTTTGTCCAAATCTGTGGGACCCCCTGTAAATGTCGGGACTGCCTGCGTCAACCTTTTTAAAGATAGGAATTACTTGTACTTTTGCCATTTCTTTTGGATAGACCCTTGGCTAAAATAAATCAAAATGAGAGACAGACATATCGACAGAAAGAGAGAGAGAGAGAGACAGAGAGAGACAGAGAAGACAGAGAGAGTAGTTTACACTTACTAGCACCTTAATTACCATTTGTTGCTCGAGGTGTATAACCATGAGGTGAAGTGCACAGGCGCGTGCGCACACACACGTACACACACGCACGCACGCACACACATTCACACACACACACACACTGGGAGATGAGGTGAAGAGAGAGAGAGAGACAGAGAGAGACAGTGACAGAGACAGACAGAGACAGACAGACAGAGACAGAGACAGAGAACAGGCTGGCAATAATCAGATTCAGATCCCCATATCTGAGGACGAAGTAACACAGACAGAAGAACTCATGTGGGGGTGGAGGTGGAGGTGGAGTTTGTGGGTGGGTGGGGGGGGTGGCGTGGGTGGGGGGAGGGGAGAATATACATATTAAAAATTGTGCACAGCAAACAAGCAGCCCCACTGCTTCCAAACCACAGCACAACGAACCCAGGAGGACGAAAGGGGAAGAGGGGCGAGAGAGACATGTGGAGGGGGCATTAAACACTCCATAAAACACTCCATCATAACGAGGCAAAGCGACAGTCCTGGAGAGCATTTCTCCTTTCACGTTGGCGAATGCGAACGATCCTCGATGATTTATCTCAGTCTTGTGTGGCACGGGTAACAAGATTAACAACGCAATCGTTCAATTGCTCGTCATACGTTAATGCAGTTTTGCGCTCCTCTGTCTGGCCGCAAACCACACCAGAAATTCGATAATATTGTCCTGTCCCTTTCCATTCTCTCTTGAAACAGAACTGGTTGCGATGGAAAGGAGACGGGGTGATGGGCGGGGGGTGTAGGGTGTGTGCATGGGGTGGGGGGTGGGGGTACTGAGAGAGAGAGAGAGAGAGAGAGAGAGAGGGGGGGGGGACAGCAACAGAAACGAATCTTCTTTGCTATCACAGTCCAGCCAACAACTGAGAGCATGGTGCTGCTGTCATTCAGACGAACAAGGGCTCATTTCGGGGGGTTGGTGGGGGTGTGGGGGGCGTGGGGGGTGTATATCAGTCGTGACACACAAAATACGCTTGAGAATTTCCATGAGTATTCATTCGTAGGACTAGGCGCGTACCGCTGATTGATAACCCAGAACTGCCTGGCTGGGTCTGTTCCAATGGTATGGTCAAGGGGTGAGGACAATAACCACACATACCATCGCTATACATGAAGGCTTGGGTAACCCGTACCCTGTACCTATGCAGTGAACACTTTCCCCCAACTCCATAACAGAGTTGTAAATGGTGGAGGAAGGGGGCAGAATGCTTAGGACGCTTATCTGTCAATACAGTGTCCGTGGGGATCTGGGCTAAGATCCCCGTGTCGCCCCTTCTCCCAAGTTTGACTTCAACAACCAAACGGAGCATCCTGACACGACAAACCGGTCTCGTGGGCAACGGCATGCTGCGTCTGTCCAGCCATCTGACCCTCAACACCAAGTGTCCGGCCGCCAACCTGGACACTGGCAGCAACTTGAACAATCAGGTGTGGCCGTCATCACTGGCTGGAGACGTCTGTTGGGGGTGGGGGTGAGGGTGGGGGTGGGGGTGGGGGGGGGAGGAGGAGCATGCCCCGAGAGCTGCAGAGAGGGCACGTGCAGGTGCTCATCCACAGCACGTGCCGGGGATACTGGGGTACCGTGGTCAACCTCTTCTACCACATCTGCGTCAAGGTGATGTCGGTGTACAGTATTGTGATGTGAGACTGCATCATTTGGGTGGTGTCAAAGTCAAACTGTTGTCAGATTAGCTAAGCAATAACAGCTTTAAAAAAAACATCAAACCATCTATGAAAAAAAACAAAAACAAGCAAATAATGCTGTGATGTTTGATATCAAGTATTGCGATGGGAGAATGCCTCATTTGAGTGTTAATTTTGTGATGTTTGATGTCAAGTAATGTGATGAGAGATTGGTTCATTTGGGTGTTGTGATATTGGTGTCATGTAATGTGATGAGAGATTGGTTCATTTGGGTGTTGTGATATTGGTGTCATGTAATGTGATGAGAGATTGGTCCATTTTCGTCTTGTGACGTTGGTGTCAAATGTTATGTCATATGGGAGTTGTGGTGATGCTGTGATATTGGTGTCATGTAATGTGATGAGAGACTGGTTCATTTGCGTGTTGTGACGTTGGTGTCAAGTATTGTGATGTCAGATTACATCATTTGGGAGTCGGTATATTGATGCCAAGTAATGTGATGTCAGATTGCATCATTTGGTTGTTGTGATGTTGTTGCTGAGTGTTGTGATGCGATATTGCATCATTCGGGTCTTGTGATGTTTGGTACACATTTTGAGTGATTTTGTAGTATGTTATGCTTTTGAGTGTGTACGTGAGCTTACTGTTAGCGTTTGGACTGATGTCTGTACGGGTTTATAAATGGAAGTTGTCGTTTCGGTGGTTGAATGCACGTTTTGCACATCGATTTTTTTACATTGTGCAGTGCAGTTGCGCATAATTTGTATGGTGGGGTGAAGCATGGATTAGATTATTATCATTGTTGTTGTTGGTTTGTTATAATAATAATAATAATAACAATAATAATAATAATAATGATGATGATGATGAATATGATGATGATAATAATAATAATTATTATATATATAATACATAATAATAATAATAATATTATAATTATCTGTGTATATGCACACGTGTTTTCATGTACGTACATATAGATTGCTAAGGAAATCGAACTTGGTAGGCTAATTCTGATGCAGTATCTTGTCAAAGTTCGTTGTGTTTGCCCACTTGGACCAGGCTGCATGTTTTACATTGGGACCATCGTATTGCGAAGCCCTTAGATCAGAAATAACTGATCAGGTGCTATATAAATAAACATATTATTATTATCATTATTGTTATCATCATCATCATCATCATCATCATGATTATTAATTTTTTTTTATAAGGATCTCGGCAACACAATCTTCGGGGCTTGCAACGGAGACAGTGGCGGACCTGCCCAGTGTGTGGCAAAGAGATCGGCCTGGTCAGTTTTGTGGTCAGTGGCTGTCTGACGAGCTGCCCCAGTGCCTACGTGAGGATCAGCAGCTACATACATCCCCTGGATCCAGACCACCATCGCCAGCATAGGCTGAAATGACGTCACTTTACCATGGTGGAGTGATGGCCTAGAGGTAACGCGTCCGCCTAGGAAGCGAGAGAATCTAAGCGCGCTGGTTCAAATCACGGCTCAGCCGCCGATATTTTCTCCCCCTCCACTAGACCTTGAGTGGTGGTCTGGACGCTAGTCATTCGGATGAGATGATAAACCGAGGTCCCGTGTGCAGCATGCAATTAGCGCACGTAAAAGAACCCACGGCAACGAAAGGGTTGTTCTGGCAAAATTCTGTAGAAAAGTCCACTTCCTGCACGCAGGAAAAAAGTACAAAAAAATGGGTGGCGCTGTAGTGTAGCGACGCGCTCTCCCTGGGGAGAGCAGCCCGAATTTCAGACAGAGAAATCTGTTGTAATAAAAAGAAATACAAATACAAACAAATAATACGTCAGGCTGTACGAAGTAGTACCACGACGTCAATGACTTAAGAGGCAGTACCAGAGACTGGTTTGGGGGGTTTGGGAAAAATAACAACAACAAATGCAACAATATTTCATTCGATGAATTGTGAAAAAAAAATCATTTTAAGTTTGATTTGTGCAAGGGAAGAGAGAGAGAGAGAGAGAGAGAGAGAGAGAGAGAGAGAGAGAGAGATAACACACACGCACACGCACACGCACACGCACACACACACACACACACATCGTACTCCATGTTTAATTCACATCGAATAAAAAGAGTAACAATTACCGACGAACTCATGTGGGAAAAAAAAGAAAAGAAAAGAAAATACAACATGGTTGTATGAACAGCAAACGAATAGCACACATAGCACACACAGCTAACTCAGACAAATAAGAAGAGGGTGTGTGGGGTGGTAGGGTGGGGGGTGGGTGGGGCGGTATAACAATGCTGTGAGCCTTATCGGTTGCTTGTCTGGGTACCATAAACACCCCCTTCCACACGACACGAAGTGACATATCTGCTGAGTGTTTCTGTCCGAAATAATATCACTTTCTTATTTTGGCGCAAAAGTCCCCCACAATCCCCCCTCCCATCCCCCCCCCCCCCCCCCGACGATCAGTCCCTGTCATAAGTAAACCGGATAACAACGCTATGAACAAATCATTCATCTGATCGTTCACCATGCGAAACGCGATTTCGTAATACGTCCAGCCGCATGAAACCAGTGATTCTTTCCAATTTCCCTTTTCCGTACTGTCGTGTATCATTCTACCATATATATATATATATATATATATATGTGTGTGTGTGTGTGTGTGTGTCTCATGAGACAAGGCGGGGAATGATTGAGGATGGCAATGAGAAAGAGAGAGAGAGAAGAGAGGGAGGGAGGGAGGAAGAGAGAGAGAGAGAGAGAGAGAGAGGGAACGACGGAGAGAGTAAACAAAGAAGAAAAAAAGAAAAAAGAAAATGAAAGGGGAAGAGGGAAAGCCACGAAAGGAGAGGCCGGAATATAGCGAGAGAGAGAAAAAAAGAAGAAAGAATGAATGAATGAGAGAGAGAGAGGGGGGAAGCGAGGGAGGGAGAGAGACAGAGAGACAGACAGAGAGAGGGAGAGTGACAGAGAGACAGAGAGAGAGGAGGGAGGGAGAGGAAGAACTCAAAAAGTTTTTATTCAAGGATCTGTCCTGCCTTGAGAAACATAGACAAAGGTAGATTCATAGGTAGGTAGACAGACAGACAGATAGATCGATAGACAGATAGATAGATATAGAGACAGAGAGTTCAGTTTCAAGGAGACGTCAAAGCGTGAGGACTGATCCATTTATGATACACCACATCAGCCTAAAGAATGCCTGACCTGCACATAAACCAAATGCGCTGGAAGGGAAGATGGGAGGGAGCAAAGGAGAGAGAGAGAGAGAGAGAGAGAGAGAGAGAGAGAGAGAGAGAGAGAGAGAGAGAGGAATGAGAGTTTTATTCTATATCACTTGAAGCGATCGTTGCAATTACAAATACATGTCGTAATTTCACAAAAGCACACAACATAAATGGGTGAACTACACGATCGTGCATTTTTCAGTGCAAGAAAAACACAACTTTTTTTTAACTTTTTTTTTTTTTTAAATTGCAGCACAATCTGTTAATCGTGACATTGATGCGTTTGAAGTTAGAAGTTAGAAGTTTGACGATGTTAGCTGCGAATGCCATGACTTTTCATAGGAGTCAATAGGGGGGTAATTGACCAAAAAATAACCGAAACTACGCAAAGACTGCGTTGCCTGGTCTTCTATGCCAGATACAAATTTAGCCAAACAGATATTTTTCACTTCTTCGCACTTTAGAATCATACATATTTGCTTAAGCCTCATATCTTTCGTCTGGCTGCAAAGAACATTCCCTAACAGCCACATTGACAGAGGGTTCAAAACTGACATGCACTTCATTTTCTATTTGTCCTTCACTGTGGATATTCTGTCTGTGGATATTCGATTGGGTCACACCTTTTCTGAACCTTGCTATTGCTGTTCTGTAAATGGAAAGCTGAATAATATCCAAGTATTCTTCTCTACCTATGCATTTTCCCCCCTAACCAGTTAACGCCGGAAAAAGCCTATAAACAACGGCCATTTTGGAAAAAAATGAAAGTCGGAAACAGCAGAAAAGTTGGGCATTGTTATCTTTATTTTTATTTTTCGAATTCTTTTCGTCCATTAGAGGATTTAGTCTAAATACAGATCTTAGGCCATCTCCCATTCACGACCTAATCCTTATGGTATTCTAACTGCCTGGGGCCTAAAAGCAGATTTCAATGCCCCATCCCTCTCCACCCGCCTTTCCGGAGTTTTCCCCAGCTGGTCTGATGCCACACTCACGCCACAACAAGTAAAAGATTTCACGTCCTCCCCAGATCACATTGTTCTGACAGAGAGCGAATTTCGCCCTTCTTTTGTGCGTTGGGATGGATACCAAAGCTTTCAGCAATGCTGGCTGGAGAGGAACGAGTGAAGAGAGAAGGGGACAGAAAAAGACAGAGGGGAGGAGGTCTCTGGGGTTGGGCGGGGGGAGAGTAGTGGACAGCGTTAGAATGATAAGGGGGGGAGGAGATGGAAAAGAGGGGAAGGGATGAGAGAGAGAGAGAGAGAGAGAGAGAGAGAGAGAGCAACAGCAACAACAAAAACAGAGAAAGAGGCAGAGAGAGAAAGAGAGAGATATGTACAGAAAGAAAGAGAGACAGAGACAGACAGACAGAGAGACAGAGAAAGAGATACAGAATCGGAGAGACAGCGAGAGATGAAGGAGAGGTGAAATGGAAGTGGCCTGATGAATCCGGCCACAGGCCCTCATCTTGGAAGGCATGGAGGTCAAAGTAAACACCCCGGGCCGTTATGGGCTTCACTGATTGAGGATAAATAACACCCCGCCCCACCTCGCCCCCCGACCATCTCCCACACAAACGCGCGAGCACACACACACACACACACACACACACACAACCACCACCACCACCTCACTACATGGCACGCTCACTTTCAGAGTCAATTACAGCTCGGGATCACATCAATCTGTGGGAAATAGGAGGCAGACCTGACCGACAGACACGGACGTTATTCACCTCGCATTTCCAATCAGCTCATAATAAGGGTTGATCCCACGGTGATTATAGCTTACCCCTCCACCTCGCTCTCCTCTTCCCGTCTCTTTTTACACACACACACACACACACACACACACACACACACACACACACACACACAGGCGAGCGCGCGCGCACGAACGCACACTTCGTATATGAAAACGTATGGAGGGTTGCATGTTAGATTTTGGAGACTGGTTATTACTTTCTTTTGTGAGTGATGGTCATAAGTTCGGTTTAATGTCCAATCAATCTGGGTGACATTAAACTTAAAAAAAAATATATCGATATACAATACTATGTTATGATCTACAAAACTCTGTTGATACCAGCGAAAAAAAACGTGTCGCAAATTTCTGATCGAGAGGAAATATCGAGAGAGGAAATGATTTCGTCAGGGTCAGCATTCTAAACAATAATCCAATAACATAACGATTTTCGAAACACGCATTGAAAGATAATGCGATCACCAGATGATGGGTTTGTACAAATGCCTGGGAATGCGGATGCTTGGTACGTTCGTGTTTTCATAACCCAGTGAACACTGACACAGACGGGGTATCTTATAGGCGTATTGAATCTTAATAGTGTTGTACACAGACCAAAGGGACTGAGTGAGGCATCGAGTTCTGACCTGGGAGATTGTAAGATTCTCCAGTCCTTAACACACTAGGCCGAAACCGGGCTCGAACGTAGTTTGAAACAGTTTGAAAATCCAACGCTCTCAGCCCTCGGCTTAATTTCGAAAAGGCGATCTTCTAGTTTCTACAAGTATGAAACGGTTGTTCATGAACCATAACTTATTGATGGATGAGGTGTGTATTGAGATCATCATCAACTCACTATCAACTTTAAACTCCTTCTGTCCTGTTTTTTCCTTACCCATTTTAGGGGGGGGGGGGGGGGGGTGAGAGTGTGGGCAAGGAGGTGCCCCAGAACGTTTGGACACTTTGTTTTTCTATATTGGATGGTGACAAATGATGATGGGGACGACAACGATGCTGCAGCGGAAATCGGTTTAGGTTTTTGTGCCGACTTGAAAAACCTGTACTCAACGCTTCCTTTCACGAAATATATCTGCGTCAATCCGGCCCAACAGATAGACATCTTCACCATCAGCCAAGAACTTAGAGCAACAGTGACAAAGACGTATCCATGAAGTGGATAAGGGATTACCCTCGATTGTTGCCATTACTAAACCCTGGGTTGAAGCCGGCTATGGGACCAAAAAATCTCAAATCTGGTGGGGTTCAAACACTGTCCTCCTGGCAGACAGTCCACGAAGCTAACCGCTTCGCCATGGCGGCTGGTATTGACAGGGATTCTAGCTGTCTGCCTTAATGTGCTGCCCTTCCGGGGGAGGCTATAAAACAGGGGCAATAAAGGTTTGTTTCCTCCGTCTGTCAATGCAGCATTGGCTTGTCGGAAACCCCCCCAACTTCCGCTGGGCGTCAATATAAAGTGGGAATGCAGTTTGTGTTGCAAGAAGGTCACGTCACAGAGAGAGAGAGAGAGAGAGAGAGAGAGACAGACAGACAGACAGACAGACAGACAGACAGACAGACAGAGAAGGGAAGTGGGCAGATTTAAGACAGATTGTATCAACATACAGCCCATTCAAAAATATATTATTGCCCAGATAGCTTGTGTTTATTTCGTAAACCTATCTCATGCAAAATGATTCTATTCAAAATGCTAGAAAAGTGATAAACATGTTATTTTTTGTTGTTGAAGACATGAATCGATTTCGGGATATCTAATTCTAATACAATTTTCGTGGGATTTTTTTTTAGAAAAAAATATAATACCCCTTTTTAAAGCCTTTAGAATTCACAAAATGTATATCACGAAAGAGGACTGGATAAAGTTTTCTTGTTTTCCCCAGAGACATCAGCCGGGAAACGTTTTCAACTGGCGTCAGTGAAGCACTATATATGTGATGTGAAATTAGCTGACGGAGATGAAAAAGACCAGCATACGTTGGGGAAATCTTGAAAATATGAAATTCACCAGACATAGACTGCGACCTCTGGCTTTTTTCTTGGTGGAAAAGCACGTGCGTACACACACACACACACACACACACACACACACACACACACAAAGGGTGCGCACCTACACAAGCACATTGCAGCATACACCCACATACATACTGTCCATCACTAAAACCTTTCAGACACAATCGCGATGAAATATAAGAAAGATACAAAATGTCTTGCTGATTTACTGAAAAATAATGATCCAGATTTAGCAGCAGTTCTGTCAGTACATTGTCTCGAGGGCAATTTATTTTATTTTGTTTATATATTTTTACAATTTGCTGACCAGAGTGAATTACGACTTTGATACACTGTTTAGTTCCCAGCATTACTAACCATTGCATATCATTTTAGACTGAAGTCTTATGTGAACAGACCATAAACAAGCGAAACTATAAACCAGTAAACACACACAATTTGATTTGTCACTTTTTTCTCGGAGCTTTTGATCGCGTTTGTTTTTTTTGTGTCCTATCTTCCAGCCTCCGTTTGTGGCACCATTCTCACGTCACTAACCCCGACTCCCCCAGCACGCAGCCACGCCCAGAGTCCTGTCATGGCAATCTCCGCCCCAACAGTCCTCAGGGTGCTATCAAATCAAGTCGCTGTAGCTGAATGGCCACCCTCAGAGGAGAACTGTCCCTGCTAGTGAGTGATTACGGACGCGTTCAATAATGCCTGCTGTGATTCAAAACATACAGGGTGCTTCTTGCTGAACCCCCGGTGACACCTATGTCACGGAGCCAGAAAAAAACATCAGCATCATTCCGATACAAAAACCGGAGCCATTTTAACGTCTTCTCCCTGCTCGGACGCCATACAACCAGATAGACGAACGGTCCCCGTGGGAACATTGCGAAAGGATATAATTTGATACGCGAACGTATTGAACGGATCTTGGCCTTCTATTTCTCCTCACGCCCTCCCCCCACCCCCTCCACCTCGGGAACAATGTCAGTAAATGATCAAACCAATCGAAGAAAGCAATAAACTAATATCAACCTCGATCCCTCGAGCAGTCTGTCGCAACACGTTCCTGTTTTGTTTTTGTTTTTCCTGAGCCAATCTGTGCTTGGTAGGTGGTGTCCCTTGGGATAATGAAGTGGATCTTTTACTGACGAACCGCTGGAAGTTTCCAGCTTGCTGGGGACCAGTGTTTATTTGCTGTCTTGGAAGGTTCGGTCTGGCTCTGGAATGTTTGTTTAAGCTGTTCAAGTGTTCCCCTGTAGTGTATGACACGATTAGCGACTGTGTGGTTGATTGCGTTGATGGGGTGTTTATTTTTGGTGTTTTTAGAGTTATTTCCCGTCGAGTGCAGATTTTATTTCATTTTATTTTTGTTTTTGGTGCCGTATCATCCGTGACAGCTCAGTGGCATTACTCCCACTCCGCTCATCTTGAGTACCCTGAACACAGCCGTACCCAGGTTCATCTGCAGCAGTTCCAGCGCCGGAAGTCCACAGGGAATTATCGACATATGGTCGCCAGAAGGCCACGTAAAAGAGGGGACGCTGCGCTGCTGCTGAGTCACTACAGTAATGACTGCCCTGATTCAACAAACGGAGGACACCTCCCACAGAGCACCTTACTGTCGACAATAGTGACAAAGTCAGGGATCCAAACTAAGCGTTGCTCTGCTACACTTGAACTTAAGACTGAAACAAACTGAATTTGAGTAACATTAACAGCCATGATGTCTAGAAACGAGACTGCTCTTTATGGGATCGCCATTTATGTTTACAAATCTTTGAAAAGATAAAACGTCATGATACTTTCTACTATAGATATATTCTATTGAATGTTGTAACATTGCTGTTGTATTACGATGTTTATTATGATACCAATACTTCATTGTACACGTGTCACAGCTTCCGGTTCGGGGCTTTGGCCCTTACTTTAATACAACATTTTTGTTTTCGTTTATGAACTCCCTCTCTTTCTCTCTACCTTCCTCTCTATCTCTCTGTCTGTCTGTCTATCTATCTATCTCTGTGTCTGTGTTTTTGTTTGAAAGACCTATGTAGAAAAATATCGATTCACAAAATATACAAAGTACAGAAAATATATATATAAAAAAAATAGTAAGTTCTTGATAATCAAAACAGTTTATACGGTTTGAGTCAGTAGAATATCCTACATATTAAAAAACAACAACAACAACAAAACAATACACAAAAAACAGCCTGTGTTAAATGAAATCCATATGAAGTTTTAAAAAAAACGCTTGAAGCTCCACATGTAAAAGGGAACACTACATGTCAATAAGAAACCCAGTACAGTGGAAAAGATGTTTGTAGTACCGATTTCCTGAAGCCCGCAAAATGCCTCGTGTAAGTCTGAATTCCTATACAATTAAGAAAAGCAAGTTCGTATCAAGAGGAAGCCTTATATAGTAAAATAGGATTGTCTGGACGATCAAGGGCCTACCCTTAATGTCTCCTGTGGGTTGACAGCTAGCTGTACGGTGGCTGAAACCTCGGCTGATTTATGACACGCCGTGACCTTCACTCTGTTAACAGGATCGATGACCCATCAGCTCTAACAACACAGAAAACGTGCCCAGCAAGGCACCTTGTATGAAATTGATCCCCCAAACACAGCTCTCAGCCTGGGTTCAATCCTGTTACCTTCTAACTTTCAATTTTCAATTCCGATCGCCAAAGAAAAACATGAACTGTGCAATCGATGGCTGCATCTTTCCATCCTTCTCTTCTGCTTCTTCTGCACTGACTACAAATTTTTACCCGCATTTGGTCGCAACTCTAACATTCGACTCTATTTCAGGTGCTGCCCCTCAGTATCTGAAAGAAGTCATTCTTCATTTTCCCATTCAACTCCATCCGTCTGGAACCGTTTACCTCAAGATCTTTGCCACTCACCTCAATGTATCAAATAGATCTTTTTGAAAAATCCTATGGATAAACCTACAAGATCTTTGCCACTCACCTCAATGTATCAAATAGATCTTTTTGAAAAATCCTATGGATAAACCTACAAGATCTTTGCCACTCACCTCAATGTATCAAATAGATCTTTTTGAAAAATCCTACGGATAGACCTACCATATTTAAAAAAAAAGACATTCAGCTATAAGCCATGCAAACTCTCTCTGTGTGTGTGTGTGTGTGTGTGTGTGTGTGTGTGTGTGTGTGTGTGTGTGTGTGTGTGTGTGTTCGGCTATATTTACTAAATATCTGCATATGGTGATTTTGAGAAAGAACAGAAATAGGGGTAAAAGTGTGTGGGTTATTAGATTGCTGGTGTGTGTGTGTGTGTGTGTGTGTGTGTGTGTGTGTGTGTGTGTGTGTGTGTGTGTGCGCGCGCGCGCGCGTGTGTGTGTGTGAGTGTGTACGTGCGTGCGTGCGTGTGTGTAAACAAATAATGTAATCTGTAGTCTTTGAATATGTTTCATGTTTTCGTGTACTAAATCATCATATTTCGTCCTTTTGTAAGTAATGATACGTGTATTATTTTTTTTTTATTGTAGAGCGCATTGAGTTCCACCTCCTAGTGAGGAAAGCGCTCAGCAAATATCTGCTATGATGCTGATGCTGCTACTGATTATTATTAGCATCATTATGTCAAACAGACAAACAGACAGACAGATATGCACATAAAGAGACACAGCGAATTGCTCACTACCTCTCTTTACATGAGGAGTGTGTAGAAAGGTGTGACTGGAAGTTTCGGGTGGAAGGAGCTGAGGGGAGAATAATGTGTCACTGATCAAAATCTACAGCTGTCTTGCCCGTCTTGCTCTGTGGCCATCAACCTGCCACTGGAAATGGTACCGTGGACCGGGGGGAATCACACTGCCCCTAAAAGGCACCACACAAGCTCCTGTTTCCGGCTACCTGCCAGAACTTACCGCTCAGCACATACAATGGATCTTTATTAATCCACTCTGGGAAATCGGATGTGTGGACAAAAGGCTCGTGCGAAATATTCCCCATTCTCTCAAGACCGTGTGTCGATCACAGCAGAGCTTATAATTATGGAGTGGTGCACAGCAGCTGGTGATTCACCACCGAGGAATTCCTTTCAGTTAATCTTGTTTGCTCATGAACAGGCAGAACCCGCCCCCCCCCCCACCACCCCCAAGGTCACTGTTTGGCCGACTACGATGACCATACTAGAACTGTGAAACGCATGAACGCATCTGTACGTAGATAACGTGCGTCTTAAGTCGCTGTGACGACGTTAAATGTTATTGCTTTTAGAGATCATAAAGTCTGCATCCCACCCCCTCCCGCTGGCAGAAACGGTATAACCTCCACCAAAAGGGACGTTTTGTGCTTTTCCTAATAATAACAAGCGACAAACGCAGTAGTGCTTTCCCCTTTCATCTTAAAACAAGAGAGGCAAGGCCTTCAAGACTCACTTGTGATTCACTTAAAAAAAAAATCCAAGCTTTTTATGTATTGAGCATTATTTCAAAATATAATGTTTAAGATGAGAAAGATCAGTTTAAAGCAAATTAACTCCCCTAGCATTAATTACAGAGTAATTTCCCTTTTTTTACTATCTGCACCAAAACGTTTGCAAAATAAATAAACTTCCATGCTTAGCAAAAGAAGTTCCTGTTTGAACAAAAAATGATAATAATGACTGCTCTTGTTGTTGGGTCAGAATATCAGATCAAAGTGCCAAGTTTAGAGAATACAAAAAATATAAATATAACAGTAAATGCAGTTTGCATATAATTAGGCTTCATTTATTATTTTTTTGTGCCCATCCCAGAGGTGCAATATTGTTTTAAACAAGATGACTGGAAAGAACTGAATTTTTCCTATTTTAATGCCTAATTTGGTGTCAACTGACAAAGTATTTGCAGAGAAAATGTCAATGTTAAAGTTTACCACGGAGACACAGACACACAGACACACACACACACACACACAACCGAACACCGGGTTAACATAGACTCACTTTGTTTACACAAGTGAGTCAAAAAATCACTGACATAATTATTGAAAGCAAACAGGAAATTCACTTTGCGCGTCCTGTTCTCACTTGCCCCCCCCCCCTCCCCCACTGCTTAGTTTTGTTGGGGGGGATCCCCGACACCAACAGGTAACAATCGGGCCCCGACACCTTTCACACAGGGACAGGGAACGTGTATCTGTAAGGTGCAGAGGTGTCTTTTCATTGAAACCCAGCCGTAATTCTGTCCTGTGGACCCCTCCCCCCTCCCCGCCCCCCAACAACTTTGGCTCCAAAGAAGAAACGACATGAGCGATCAGCACGTGCACTTGTGTCAGATAAGGAGGGAAAAACCGCCCATGCTCCACACACAGCCAAACCAAACATGTCCTTTGTGTGGTCGTCACGTAGGCAGTGCATTCTGAAAGGAAGGTAAATATGTGCACGTGAACAGTTTGTCGACAGCCCACTGTGACACGTTGGAAACCCTGCATCGTGATTCTCGGTCGGTAGGATCATCGTTATCATGTTGTCGTCATCATCATCGTTCTCCTTACCGTCATCACTGTTGCTGAAGTCGTTGTTATCATCATCGCGGCCATCACCTTTTCATCATTATTTTTATTATTATCAGTATCATTATTGTTGTTGTTGTTATTGTAATAATAATAATAATAATAACAATAAATTGTTGTCGTCATCATCATCATCATTACTGTCATTCTCATTTTTACTGTCATCATCATCGAAGTTGTCGTCGTCGTCGTCGTCGTCATTTCTGTTGTTATGAAGGGTATCGTGACTCACCATTGTCTGTTCGTTGATGGAGTCGATGCTGTTGATGTACAGCGCCACAGCCACGTTGGTGTGCTGCCCTGAAAATCAGTCATCATCGTTATCACCACCATCAGCATCCTCATCACCACCACAACCACCATCTGCATCATCATCGTCATCACATCCACCATATGCATCATCACCGTCACCACCACCATCTGCATCATCGTCATCATCACAACCACCATCTGCATCATCACCGTCACCACCACCATCTGCATCATCGTCATCATCACAACCACCATCTGCATCATTATTGTCATCACAACCACCATCTGTATCATCACCGTCACCACCACCATCTGCATCATCATCGTCATCATCACAACCACCATCTGCATCATCATCGTCATCACAACCACCATCTGTATTATCGTCATGATCACCGCCATCTGGATCATCGTCAGTATCACAACCACCATCTGCATCCTCGTCATCATTACAACTACCATCTGCATCCTCGTCATCATTACAGCTACCATCTGCATCCTCGTCATGATCACCACCATCTGGATCATCGTCAGTATCACAACCACCATCCGCATCATCGTCATCGTCACAACTACCATCTGCATCCTCGTCATCATTACAACTACCATCTGCATCCTCGTCATGATCACCACCATCTGGATCATCGTCATCGTCACAACCACCGTCCGCATCATCGTCATCATCACAACCACCAACATAGCTATCATCCTCATAATTACAACCGCCACCATAGCCATATATAATCGTAATCACAACATCAACATAACCATCATCATCGCAATAATCACCAACATAGCCACCATCATCGTAATCATAACCACCAACATTGCCATCATCATCATCATCACAACCACCACCATAGACATCATCATCGTTATCGCAGCCACCACCACCCACATCCTTCTCATCACCACCAACACCCCCCACTTCATCAATTCCACCCATATCCCAATCAACCCCACCGCCCCAATCCTCTTCAAAGGTTCGGAAATATGACATCGGTATTCTCTTGGGCCTTTTTCATCTTCCTCCCAATTGATGTCCGTGAATCTCAGCTGTCTGACTTTGATCTATTGAAAGAGCGAGCGCATTTCTTCGACTGCCGTTTCTCCCCTTTTGAAAACGAACATAATCATTTCTTAGACTGCAATTTTCTCCGGTATTGACCAGAAGACCGCTGTCTCGGAACTAATAATGTGACTTTTTTGGCCTGCTGTTTCTCTACTGGTAGTTATTACCTCCGCTACTGTTATTAAATAATAACACAACGCAGCAAGGGCACGAGAACACAGCAGCAGACACAGACGGAAGGAGGCACACACAGAGACAAGAAATTATTGATACACAGACACACGACAGAAACAGCGAGACAGGTTCCGACACAGGAACAGACGGGGGTGAATTACCCGAATCGAAGTCTGGAGGTACGGCGTTGTCATAGGAATCAAGCAGAGCGTTGACAAATTCAGTTCTGAAACAGAAAAAAAAGAATAAGTAAAAAAATTTAAAGAAGCAAAAGTTCAGGCCATAAAATTATTTTTCACTTTATGTGATCCAAAACTATCAAAACTGCGGGAGTCATATTGATTTTCATCGATTTTCAGTCAGCTGTCAGGCGTAACAGACGCTCTTGACAGCTTATCAGTGTAAGCATGATCCATGGTCTTGCCCTGATGAGGAAGAAAAAGACAACAACCAACCAACAAACAAAACTACGATCTAGATATTTGATCATTTTATTTTACATGTGCCTGTTTCTTTTCTAGTCTTGACCTGATCGTGGTCGTTCTGTCAGTGGGCTGACTCCTGGCGCCGTTAGGGTTGATCAAAGTCACTCTTAAACTTATGCCTAGTCCGGTACCAGCACATATACTGGGACGTGTCCGACGGGGACACACACACACACACACACACAGAGGCACACACATATGCACACATATTCGCTGGCACACACACGCACACACACACACACACACACGCACGGTGTCTCTCTCTCACACATACACACAAAGTCTCTCTCTCTCTCTTTCACACACACACACATACACCAAAACAAAAACAAACAAACAAACAACAACAAAAAACAAAAAAACAAACAAACAAAAAAAACCAGCAAAAAAACCAGCAAACAAACAAACAAAAAAACCCACACACATACAGAGGAGTGAAGAATACATACAGAAAAGAGGAGAGAGTTAACAATACGCATCACCAATGCCCTCACACAACCTCCTTACCCAACAACCCCCACGAAAAAACAGCAACAAACAACAACAAAATACCAAACAATCAAGAACAAAAGACAACAAGAAAGAAAAGACACACGCCCTCAGATCGTCTGATGGTCAATACGGAGAGAGGAAGGGAAAGCTGCAGATGGTGGAAATGAACAACTTCTCCTTCTGTCCCACGGTCACCAGGGAGAGTGGGCCCTCATCGGAAGTCTATAGAAAACCAGTCTGGCCGGACAGTGAAGGGTAGCAAAGGAAACTACAGTGTTATTGACCACACTGGTCTCTTTGTCTCTTCGAAACACACACACACACACACACACACACACACACACACACACACACACACACACGCACAAATACAGAGCGATCGACACACAAACAGAAAAGAGAAGAGAGTTAACAATACGTATCACGAAACTCCTCGGCCGCACCCTCCACACCCACTGACTACACTGGTCTCTTTGTCTCTTCGAACACACACACACACGCACGCACGCACACACACACACACACACACACACGCACACACACACACACACACACACACACACACAGAGGGATAGACACACAGACCGAAAAGAGGAGAGAGTTAACAATACAAACTCACACAAACACACAAGCAGAGGCTCCTTCTTTCTCTCTCTCACTCACACATACATACACACAAGAACACACACACACACACACACAGACACACACACACACACACACACACAAACGCACACATACATAGGGATAGACACACGGACACAAAAGAGGAGAGAGTTAACAATACTTAACACCAAACCCCTCGGCCGCACCCTCCACACCCACTACCCCCCCTACACCCCACCACTCCCTCTCCCTAAAAAAAACAACAAAAAACAAAACACAAAACACACACACATACACACTAAACACACACACACACACACACACACACAGACACACACACACACATGCAGACACACACACACAGAAACACACACACACACACACATGCACTCACACAGACACACAAAGACACACACACACAGACAGACACACACACACACACACACACACACACACACACACACACAGAAACACACACACACACACACACACACATGCACTCACACAGACACACACACACAGACAAAGACACACTCACACACAGACACACACAAACACCAAACAAACAAGAAAAAGACAACAACAAAGAAAAGACACACGCCCTCAGATCGTCTGATAGTCAATACGGAGAGAGGAAGGGAAAGCTGCAGATGGTGGAAATGAACAACTTCTCCTTCTGTCCCACGGTCACCAGGGAGAGTGGGCCCTCATCGGAAGTCTATAGAAAACCAGTCTGGCCGGACAGTGTAGGGTAGCAAAGGAAACTACAGTGTTATTGACCACACTGGTCTCTTTGTCTCTTCGAAACACACACACACACACACACACACACATAGAGTTTGTAATCCATTTGTATTTCATCTATATTTCATCCATATGATTGTATATTATCATTATTTGCATATTTCATTTATGTATTGATTTATCTATTGTTATACATGTTCTGAGTTGTGTATTGATTTAGTTATTCGTTTACTGTTTGCCTCCGGTGTTTGATTCTTTTCCATTTTTCTCGACACAGCCCGCTAATGTGGTTGCCTTTTTCATATTTCGAATGTTCAGTTCAGTTTTAAATTTGTCCTGATTTATGAAGCCACATTCATTCTCTTCATAAAATAAATTTTGGACAGACAGTTCAATGGGATGGGACTCAATTCTTTCCATCCATCTGCATATTTTTCTCTTTTATGTTTTTTTTTCTTCTGACAAGCAATCATTCTACTGATTTATCTCTTCATTCGTTTCCATTCTCTGCCCATTCATCTTCGCTTTTTTTTTCCGCGACAAACGCCGCCATTATAATCTCGAGTGACGGTGGTCTGGTTTACGTCCCTTGGCATCGAACCGGGCCATCTGCCCATGTCAGAGAGAGAGAGAGAGAGTGGGAGAGATGGAGGGGAGAAGAGAGGGAGAAAGAGAGGGAGAGCGAGAGCCAGAGAGAGACAGAGAGAGAGAGAGAGAGAGAAGAAGAAGACTAAGAAGAAGGACGAGATCAAAATGTTTTATTGAACCAGCCCTTCTGCCCATGTCAGAGAAAGAGAGAGAGAGAGAGAGAGAGAGAGAGAGAGAGAGAGAGAGAGAGACAGACAGACAGACAGACAGACAGACAGAAACTAAAAGAAAGAGCTACGAAATATCATCACAGTTTTACTTTGAGCAGCAGTGATGATCACAGGGAAAGAAGAAAACACGACACACACCAACAGGTACACTGTGAGGACTATAATTTATCGAAAACGACCAGAAACGTTGACCAAACAGCACCACAACAAACAAGTTATTCCAAACGACCAACATGCTCACCCAAAAACACTGCAACACACGAGTTATTTCAAACGACCAACACGCTGACAAAAAACAAAACAAAAACAAAAACAAAACAAACAAAAAACCCACGAGTTATTTCAAACGACAAACATGCTCACCCAAAAACACTGCAACCCACGAGTTATTTCAAACGACCAGACACGTTGACCAAAACACCACAACCCACGAGTTATTTCAAACGACCAACACGTTGACCAAACAGCACCACAACAAACGAGTTATTTCAAACGACCAACATGCTGACCAGAAAAATACCACAACCCACGAGTTATTTCAAACGACCAACACGCTGACCCCCAAAACACCACAACAAACGAGATATTTCAAACGACCAACACGCTGACCCCCAAAACACCACAACAAACGAGATATTTCAAACGACCAACACGCTGACCAAACAGCACCACAACAAGCGAGTTATTTCAAACGACCAACACGCTGACCCAAAAACACCACAACCCACGAGTTATTTCAAACGACCAACACGCTGACCCAAAAACACCACAACAAACGAGATATTTCAAACGACCAACACGCTGACCCCAAAACACCACAACAAACGAGATATTTCAAACGACCAACACGCTGACCCAAAAACACCACAACCCACGAGTTATTTCAAACGACCAACACGCTGACCCCAAAACACCACAACCCACGAGTTATTTCAAACGACCAACACGCTGACCCAAAAACACAACAAAAGAGATATTTTAAACGACCAGCACGCTGACCCCCCAAACACCACAACCCACGAGTTATTTCAAACGACCAACACGCTGACCCAAAAACACAACAAAAGAGATATTTTAAACGACCAGCACGCTGACCCCCCAAACACCACAACCCACGAGTTATTTCAAACGACCAACACGCTGACCCAAAAACACAACAAAAGAGATATTTTAAACGACCAGCACGCTGACCCCCCAAACACCACAACCCACGAGTTATTTCAAACGACCAACACGCTGACCCAAAAACACAACAAAAGAGATATTTTAAACGACCAGCACGCTGACCCCCCAAACACCACAACAAAAGAGATATTTTAAACGACCAACACGCTGACCCAAAAACACAACAAAAGAGATATTTTAAACGACCAGCACGCTGACCCCCCAAACACCACAACCCACGAGTTATTTCAAACGACCAGACACGCTGACCCAAAAACACAACAAAAGAGATATTTCAAACGACCAGCACGCTGACCCCCCAAACACCACAACAAACGAGTTATTTCAAACGACCAACACGCTGACCCAAAAACACCACAACAAACGAGATATTTCAAACGACCAGACACGCTGACCAAACAGCACCACAACCCAAGACTAGCGCCCCTCGCTCGCCTCACGAACCGAACGTTCACTTCATCATCAGTGTGAGCGTAAGACACTTCTTCATACCTCTCCTCCCAAGCGTTTTGTAAGAAAGCAGACAGCTGTACATTATCAAACCGACAGGGAGCAAACTTTCCTCCCTGCCCTCCCTTATAATTAGAGGGACAGTCATACAGATCCGTGAACCTTGGTGTCGTGGGCTCTTTGATGCTGTCATATCTATTGTTGTGGGATGGACCCCAGACGGTCATTAGTTCTTGCTGATCGATCGATTCCTTTCCTGACAAAACTTCTACATATTGTGGGTGTTGAAGATGTGTGTCTGCTATAATTCCATCCTGGATGTGACAGACACCACACAAACACACACACACACACACACACACACACACACACACACACACACACACACACACACACAGAGAAAGAGAGAGACACTTTGACTCTTTACTGTCATTAGCTTAACAGCCCATGTGACAGGGGGGTACAGGGGAAGTTACGTAACAAAACAAAAACAAAAACTAACGCAACTAATATTACAAAAGCTATATCAATAAACAACAGCCAACAAATTACACACACACACACAAAACAACAACAACATCAACAAACAAAAAACCCCAACAACATCATCATCATCAGATTGACCATCCAAATACCAATTCTATCTGCTTCTATTTTGACCCTCAAAATGATAATTTTGGAAACCATTAATGTTTGCACATATTTTGTATTAACAGGCGTTTTGATCATTTATTTTCTTTTCCCGTGTATCTACTGCCTCTGAGACGTATTTTGCAACTGAGAGGATAATATTTTCGTCATTTGATGTTAAGACACTGACCAGGTCTTTCCTCTTTGCTGCAGCTGTTTTAAAGAGTGTACAGTTTTCCCGAACCTCATCGTATCCTTTACAACTGAACATGAAATGAATCTCATCTTCTTTACTCTCACCACAGATTGGACAAGGAGATGTTGTTAATCCACCTGTCTCAAACCATCTTTTATTAGCATTCAGCCCGACTGTTCTCAATCTAAATCTAACAAGATTGACTCTGTGCCACCTGTTTGTTATGATTGAAACATATCTTTCTGTCTGAAATGCTGTCTTGAAAGAAAAAAAACAGCTATATTTATCATTACTTTCCATTTCTACATGTCAATTTTGTTTATAGCACGCTATCAATCTATCTTTAAATTCCGAGATAAACGCATTTTCGTAACCCACTCCTTGACACATCCAAACAAGTCCAAATCCATGTTCAGTTAGAGTTTTTTTTGATTTGATAAACCCAGTTTTGTTTACCTCTCTCTTCCTGCAGTAGGATCATCTCATACGCTTGCTTACATAATCTGGAAGCCGGTAGCCATGTCAGCTTAATCCAATACTTTACACATTTTACGGAAGTCTTAACATACAGTGGGTATCTGCCGGTTTCCCCATATAATGCTGTGTTTGATGAGTGTAGTGGAACGCCGAGAAAATGTTTAATAGCAAATGTGTGCACTTTTTCGAGTTGACTATTAATCAAAAGTCCCCAAATTTCTGCTGCATAGGTCAAAACCGGTTCAACTTGTGTGTCAAACAATTTCCAGAAAAGTCTCATATCAATGGAATGTAGCTTCCGCAAAGATTAGATAATTTCTATTTCCCCCTTTTTCCCTTTTTTGCTTGTTTCAGCCCAAGCAGACGACAGACTCAATTTCGTGGTAAATAACATCCCCAGATACTTATAGGAATTCGTCACTATTAACTCTTTATCTCTATAAAACCATTTTTCATGTGCTGAAAGGTGGCCCCCATTTCGAAAAACTATAACATTAGTTTTTTCAAGATTTACAGTTAGCCGCAGTCTGTCTGCTTCTTGCTTTAAAACAGTTGATTCGAGAGAGAGAGAGAGAGATGGATAGCATCGAAGGCTTCCTGAAGGTCAATGAAGTCAATAAAAACTATTCCTATAAGTTCATCATTGATAGAACGTTTAAAAAGCCAATTGTCGATCATTTTGTCAGATGTTTTTAAAGGAATGGTTTGAGTGAATCAATTTGAATTCAATCAAGTGAGGGAGAGTCTGTTGTTTTCTAATGCATTTCTTTCCAGCTAGTTATGTGAGAACTGATGAAATTGAAGGCAATCAAAGGGTCATTTGTCTTGAAAGATTGAATTAAGTTAGCTTTTTTGAAACGTATTGGAAAATAAATCTTGTTACAGACTCCCTGTATTCGATCCGGTGAGCGACACGGGGCAATGGGCATTTTACCCTGATACCAAGGAACACACCAGTGATGCTCTGCTTTGACGATAAGTAACATCACTAAAGGTGTTAGAACTGCTGCACACTCGTGATGGTCGATCGACATGTTGATCGAATTTAGATCAAATGTTAATATTACTGCACCCGCTGAGTCAGAGACTTAAGTAAACACAATAGATGAGAGACAGGGGATGAGGGGGTGGGGGTGGGCGTCTGGGGAGGGGGGAGGGGTGCAGTGGTGACACAACAGGAAATAGAGCTGGAAGGCAGATGACACCAAGGTCAGGGCTAACACACTCTCCCCAAACACTGCCGCATCACTGCCTCCCTTGGGGACAGCACCATTTAGGAAATGACCCGAGCCAGATCCTTAATTAAGAGTAGCGAAATGAATTGGCCAAGGCATGGCCACTGTCGCTGTGGGGCGTGGGGGCGTCACGGGAGGAGGAGGGTGGGGAGGGGCGGAGGAGGAAAGTTAGGTCTCTCCTTGACACCCACCCTGCTGCTTCACTTTGTGTGTGTGTGTGTGTGTGTGTAGGAACGGAAGGGGTTGGGAGCTAAGAACAACATGGGGGCGGCATGTGTATGGGTGAGTCTAAATCAGCGGCGTGGTAGTAATGCCACTGAAACGGTGCAGATGATGGGCAGCAAAAAAAACAAAAACAAGAACAAAACAAAAACAAAAACAAAAAACCATGGGGGAGGCACGGCTGATTATTGCCTGGGGGTGATGACCGTGTCTGGTTCTCACTCTGGGACAGTTACTTAGAGGGCAACCTTTCTCTTGCCTTCTGTGTGTGTGTGTGTGTGTGTGTGTGTGTCGTGGGGGGGAGGGGGGGGGGGGGGAGAGTGGGGGCGGGGGGGCGGGGAGGGAGTGCGCGTGCGTGTGTGCGCGCGCACGCGCACGCAGAGGGCGCATGCCTCTCTCCTTTTCCCTGTCATGTCATTTAGAGAAAACCATCAGCAAACTCAGTCAGTACGGAGTTGCCAAGCAATGTGTACCCCAAGGTTCATTCGAGAACTATGAAATTTTCAATGGAAAGCGGTAACGTCAAACACCTTTCAACTAAAACGACAGAAAGGCCTTCTGAAGTCTGTAGTCATACAAGAGCAAGAACAATGAGCTTCACCTCAGAGCAATGCGGCACGTATCAACACAACGTTGTTTTTATTTGTATTTTTACGCAAACGCACAAAAGACCCCAAACAAACAAACATCAGCAACAACAAAACCACAGAGAGAATGAAGAATTAGATGTCTCCATTAGCTCTTTGCGAACGATAAAATGGATGAGCCTTCACCTGAAACGTACAAGGTCTCGCATGTGTGTGTGTGTGTGGGGGGGGGGGGGGAGTGGTGGTAGTGGTGGTGGTGGTGGTGTGGAGTGGTGTATGTGTGTGTAGGTGTATGTGCATGCGTGTGTGTGTGGCTACGCGCGTATATACGTGTGTGTGGAGGATTGCTTATGCGTGTGTATAGTTTTCTATTCACATTTTGGTGTCCATATGTAACATTGGCATAATGTGTTATGCGTAAAACCACGTGTTTTGTAAAGGACCAGGGGCAGATTTCTGGATAGTGTGCTCTGTAAGATCCATTCTTCTTCTTCTTTTTAAAGAAGCCATTTCTATTAACGGTCTCCTTTTTCTTCATGAAGGCAACGCCACTTTGCATTTTCTCGCACGATGGTTTTTATCGCGTCAGAGAGCCTTTTTAGATCCAAAGAAAGGTTTTCTTTCAGTCCTTGAACTTCCTTTTCCACTGATCAAGAAGAGGCGTCTTGGAAGATGGACGACCACAGGAGGGCGGGACACCTTGATGCATTGCACTGGAACTGCTTCGCACGCCTCTTCTTTCTGGCAACTACTAGATCGTGCAAGCCGTCACTTTTGTCCAATAAAAAAAACGAATAGAATAGAAAAAAAGATTAAAAAGAAGCATAACAAAACTCCAGCTCTCAAAAAAAAGAAGAAAAAAGAACAAGCAAAACCTTGAGAGTTCAAACACAAAAGGAAGCACAACAACTTCACGAGATTCCAAGGGGAAATGGAAAGCAAGTGTCTGTTTGCAGCCCTGCTCAATCCATTTTGCCGGAGTAGGAGTGAGTGATGTCATGTGTTAGGAAACGTGGGTACTCCATTATTATGTACAGACAGGCAGGCAGACAAGCAGGCAGACAGACAGACAGGCAGCTCACCTGGTCTGAGCAAGACATGTCGGAACGGCAGTCAGGACGACCAGCACAGCGAACAGGGCGTAAGACTGAGACCCGGTCGACATCATCATCATCGTCGTCTTCATCGTTGGGTTTTGTGTTGGCCTGATGGCGTCAGGAAGCTTCCCCGACCGCTGTCTGTCTCTTCCTGCACACACACACACACACACACACACACACACACACACACACACACACACACACACACACACACACACACACACACGCACACAATCTAATCACTTGTCACCGTATATCAAGTTTGTATGAAAAAAATTACATGTAAAAACAGTAACAACCTTCTTCTTCTTCTTCTTCTGCGTTCGTGGGCTGCAACTCCCACGTTCACTCGTATGCACACGAGTGGGCTTTTACGTGTATGACCGTTTTTATCCCGCCATGTAGGCAGCCATACTCCGTTTTTGGGGGGAAACAGTAACAACCAAACAACAACAAATAAAAAACAAAAAAACAAACGTAGTTTATCTTAAAAGAAAACCTGTCTTCAGAGATACAGTCACAACTTACTGACACATCAAATGTAACGAAGAAAGTATAAATCCAATCTGCTAGGCATGTAAAAACTTTTAAACTGTGGACCAACTACACTCCTTCTCTGTCATACAGATTACGCTGCTCCCCAGTCACGCTCGTTACACGGGAATGAAAAACCCACAACTCAGACACACAGAACCTTGAAAACTGACGCGTGGACAGCTCAAAACATACCTCGGCAGACAGATGAGATGAATTCATTCAAAAGACCGGACAGGCAAACACAATGCAGCAGACAGGAACAGTTGAAGAAGTAAGAAGAATTAGCAGGTGGAGAAGAAGATGATGGGGAAGAAAAGAAGCACATGTGGAAGAGGGGGAGAAAGAGAGAGAGAGAGAGAGAGAGAGAGAGAGAGAGAGGAGGAGGAGGAGGAGAGGAATTGAGATAGAGGGGAGAGGAGAGAGAGAGAGAGAGAAATTGAGAGAGAGAGGAGAGAGAGAGAAATTGAGAGACAGAGGGAGAGAGAGAGAGAGGAATTGAGAGAGAGGAGAGAGGGAGAGAGAAATTGAGAGAGGAGAGAGAGGAGAAAGAGAGAAATTGAGAGGGAGAGAAGAGGGAGACAGAGAGAGAGGGAGACAGACAGACAGAGAAAGAGAGCGTCAGAGACAGGGAAAGAGATTGAGAGAGACAGAGAGCATCAGAGAGAGAGAGAGAGAGAGGGGGGGGGGTAGGGGACGAGGGGGGAGGAGAAACAAGAAAAATACAAAAAAAGACGCTGAAAATGCTGAAAAGTGTCTGCGAAGCCTGGACTTGATCCAAGTATCGTTCACTTCCCAAGCGCTTAATCTCCTGAAGCAGGTTCACCACGCTTTTAACCCGGCCTTTTCACAAATGATGTACAGTCCGCTGCAAAAAGAGCATGCCTGAAAATAATAAGCAGTGGAATATGCGGATAAAAAACCCAAAAGGTATCGACAAAAAAAAAAAAAAAAAAGAAAGAAAAAGAAAAAAAAGTGACACAAACACGAAACAGAGTCCCTCCAAACACAATAACAGACAGGACGAAGCAGGGAAAGGGGAAGCAATTCTGGAAGAAGGGTGACGGTATCCGGCTCTCAAGGCCGTGGATGGGAAAGAAATAAGATCAAATCGAGTAAATCAAATTTGTCGAATCCAAAAGTCACCAAACCATCCTCCCTGTTTGCTGCGGAACAATCTTCCCATCACCTACAGGAAAAGCGGAAACAGACTGCTCTTTGCTGACCCTTCCTAACCACATTATGAATGAATGAACGATACAGATACTTATACAGCGCCTATCCTCGGTCGGAAACCAAGCTCCAAGCGCTTAACAAACACGGAGTCATCTGCACAACAGGCTGCCTACTTGGGTAGAGCCGACTGACGGCTGCCATTGGGCGCTCATCATTCGTTTCCTGTGTCCTTCAGTCAGGTTTAAGTCACACACGCATATACACTCATTACGCGCGATTCAAAATAAAATGACACTTTTTTCTTTTGTACCGCTCATGCAACCGTGCAACGCACATTTTCTCAACTTCTTACACATGAAAAAAAACATGTCCTAAATATCCTTAATAAAAACACAGTTAGTAAAAACAGGTACCCATGCCACAATTTGTTTTGAAAAAACAACAACAAAAACCCCATTCAAAGATCCTGCTAATCGAGTCGTGGTACTGCCATCTTGTGTGGAGTACAATATCTAAATTTGTTAATTACGTTTATGGATTCAGTATATTTTCTG
>NC_134899.1:23964026-23989026 GCF_041734735.1 Babylonia areolata
GAAATTGCTCCCCATGTGATCCTATTACTACCATGCATGTAATGTAAATGCCAAATGCTGCCAGAAGCGCCATGCCATTTTGAAAACAAAATCCTCTGAACTCTTCTCCAAAATGTGTGACAAAAGTCAAAGCAGATTTTGCCAGTGCCTTCTAAAATGTGTATGCATAGTGCGCAAGATGCAATAACTGTCAAATAACCTGCTTTTGCTGAATATAATAAAAAGAAATATCTAGGTCACCCTTTTAAACGTCAGAAGAGTAATCTTTATTATTATTATTTTTTTCAACGGGAGCAATATCCGAGTGGTTAAAGCGTTGAACTTTCAATCTGAGGGTCCCGGGATCGAATCTCGATAACGGCGCATGGTGGGTAAAGGGTGGAGATTTTTTCCGATCTCCCAGGTCAACATATGTGCAGACCTGCCAGTGCCTGAACCCTCTCCGTGTGTATACGCAAGCAGAAGATCAAATACGCACGTTAAAAACCCTACAATCGATGTCAGTCTTCGGTGGGTTATGGAAGCAAGAACATCCCCAGCATGCACCCCCCCCCCCCGAAAACAGAGTGTGGCTGCCTACATGGCTGGGTAAAAACGGCCATACACATAAAAGCCCACTCGTGTACGAGTGAACGTGGGAGTTGCAGCCCACGAACGACGACGACGACGACGACGACGACGACGACGACGAAGAAGAAGAAGAAGAAGAAGAAGAAGAAGAAGAAGAAGAAGAAGAAGAAGAAGAAGAAGAAGAAGAAGAAGAAGAAGAAGAAGATTATTCGTTTAAAATTCACACAGACGACAGTTTTGCATCATTATTCCTTATTTCGCGCCTAACCATTGTAGCGTACCGAGAACTTAAAAAAAACAACTTTATAATTTCCATATTCATGGAGTCTGCATGCATTCCTAAATAAAAAATTAAAGACATATTTGAAATCATTTTATCTTATAGGCATTTTTCTTCTTCTTTTTTTTTTTTTTTTGGGGGGGGGGGGGGGGGGGGGGGGGGGGGGGGGGGGGGGGGGGCGGAGGGTGAGGGTAGGTTGCAAATAGCTCATTCGAAAAAAAAATTTTTTTTTCGTAAGTATTCTACATTTTTATGTACTTGCTTTTGCCTTTTGTTTCTAGCACTATATTTGGAAGTCAGTCGAAATAAAAGAATACTTGTGTTCCTTCAGACATTGACTTGATTACTTCAGGGTTTTCCAAATGATAATTACAAGAATCATACATAGCTCCTTGATGAGACGTATTTTGCCTGTCATACCTCTGCGCCTTTCTGGGTGACGACGAAAATCAGGGTTATCACAATCGAGAAATCCGAGTAATCACTGAAGACATTGAATCAATCAACTGCACTGAAATCACACTCTGTTAAAATGCCTCAAATGTCGTTCAAAAACTTTTTTTGACGGGCGCAACAGCCGAGTGGTCAAAGCGTTGGACTGTCAATCTGAGGGTCCTGGGTTCGAATCACGGTGACGGCGCCTGGTGGGTAAAGGGTGGAGATTTTTACGATCTCCTAGGTCAACATATGTGCAGACCTGCTAGTGCCTGAACCCCCTTTGTGTGTATATGCAAGCAGAAGATCAAATACGCACGTTAAAGATCCTGTAATCCATGTCAGCGTTCGGTGGGTTGTGGAAACAAGAACATACCCAGCATGCACATCCCCGAAAACGGAGTATGGCTGCCTACATGGCGGGGTAAAAACGGTCATACACGTAAAAGCCCACTCGAGTGAACGCAGAAGAAGAAGAAGAAAGTTAAAAAAATTTTAAAAACAAAAACAACAAAAATTGTTGTCAATTCCGTTCTACTAGCTTCTCGTGCCTTCGGCTATTTCATTTTTTCTATTGTTTGAAAAGAGTTTTCTTTTTAAAGTGGATTAGTAACACTGGTTCAGTAACTGACAAAATGCAAACAAACGAAAGCAAAAGCAGCGAAGACTAATACCGTTTCCCCAAGACAAATTGTCGTCCGCTGATACGGAACCGGAGCGAGATTTTTTCTTTTGATTTTCTGATGTTTGTTTGGTATGTATGCGCGTCGTGTGCGTGCGCATGCGTCCGTGTATGCATGCTTGTGTGTGTGTGTGTGTGTGTGTGTGTGTGTGTGTGTGTGTGTGTGTGTGTGTGTGTGTGTGTGCTTACAGAAACGGATTCCCATCACTTCCGTTTTTTTGTTGCTTAACTTTCAATTTTTTTTCTGGGTAAATTAAGAAGGTTCATTTCTGTGCGTGTGTAATATCAATATCCTTCATTCTACACACTTTTACCTGCAATCTTTGCTTTGAGTGTGCTTTTTGTTTGTCAATTCAAACAAACAGATAACCTTTTTGAAGATTTAAATCGTCTGGGAAATGTAATCTCCCTCTCTCGGCACACATTACAAAGTTTAATCTCCTTTTTTCAAATCAACCAGGATCCAGAGAAAAAAAAACACTCTTGCTTTGATAAACCTTGTAGACAGATTGCTTACAAACATTAACAAAGACGAAATGGCTTGAGTGTTTTTGTGAATTTTTCGCAAAAGGCTTGAAACAACAGAACTTACAATGCTTCTTCGAAAGGTTTCAGCCGACGGATTTTCAATCAACATTGTGTCGTTAACTCTCTCGATACGAACGGCGAAAGGGACGACGTTAACAGCGTTTCACCCCAGTTACCATCATCAAAATATTGCAAGCGGAAGGCTCTTATACTGAAGAGGTGAATGTTGACAGAGAATACCACAATTCTGACGACGGAAGCTAAAGGTTGGGTCATTCAGACACCCACTGGACATCCGAGGGGTCTGTGTAGAGGAGAAGAGAGGACTGGCCGTACTGAGTGAGTTAATCAGCTCATTTCTCAACGATCGTCAACATCGTGTTTGTATAAACAACGAATGCTCCGCTTACTATCGACAAGATAAATGGTGCACCTCAAGGACCAGTCCCAGGACCTGTCTCTCTCTATGTCAAGGATTTTCCGCTCTTTGTAAACACTTTGGTGGTGACATAAAGTATTCTAGTCATAACAATCTACAATCTATACCCTATACTGTAGGAAAACACACAAAAAACCTCAAAGAAAGGACAGCATTGAATCACATCTTAATTTCACAAAAGACGAAGTGCATTACCACACAGACAAACGTCAAAAAATTGCACAATAGTCTTCCGGTCATCTGTACAGAAAACAGTATTGTTGAAGAGATGTACTCAAATAAACTCTTGGAGGTATTTTAGACAATAGTCTGTCTTAGGTTTATAACAGAGATCAGCCAAGCAATATATTTTCTAAAAAGGTCTTTCAATTATCTGAAATAAAACATTTGTCCCATCTTCATGATTAGAAACGGTTCTTTGATGCATACGTACAATCTTTAACAGACTATGCACCGACACTGTAAAGTAGTGCTAGCGAGAACACACTGAAATCACTGCTTCAGGGCTACCATCGTGCCTTTATACTTTTCCTTCTGAAACCAAACTTAGCAACAACAGACGATTACAGCTCTCTTGGCACGTTACCCATGACAATATCAGTATCAGTAGCTCAAGGAGGCGTCACTGCGTTCGGTCAAATCCATATACGCTACACCACATCTGCCGAGCAGATGCCTGACCAGCAGCGTAACCCAACGCGCTTAGTCAGGCCTTGAGAGAAAAAAGATAAATAAAATAAATAAGTAAGAAATAATAGAAAAATACATAAAAATACTGCTACTACTAATAATAATATTAACAACGGCGCAAAATCTTGATGAAGTCAACTCTAAGCACACACACACAAAAAAGGAAACATATTTTGCGGTATTTTGAGGCATAAGATAATGCTCAGGAAAGGTAGCGTCTGACATAACTGAGAAGTTATCGTAAAGCAGCGAGAGACATATTCTTAAAACAAAAAAAATCAAAGCCACTAACAAAGCTTTCAACAAAGTTTTCAGTACTCTGGACTATAACTGCAGAATTCGTTTCCAAATACACTGAAACGATGAACAAGAAATGTTTTCTTTTTTAAAAAGTACAAAAAATACTTTATGCCTGAAAGCCACGTGGAAAAGGTTAACGATTTCCTTGTACGCTATGTGTCCTGTCTTTAGTCAATATTTTTGTTTCTGTATTTCTCTTTTCCGTCTCTGTCTCTCTCCCCGTGTTTGTTCTGTCTGCACGTGTCTTTCTCTCCTTCACTCTCTCCTTGCCACCTAAAAACTTTTAATCATATATGGGCCAAGGCCCCTAATTGAAGGAAACAGTCATATACCAATCACACAAGTGTATCTTGTAATGGGTCAAAAAAAAAAAAAAAAAAAAAAAAAAAAAGGGGTGGGAGGGAAGGGGTGAGGGTCGGGTGGGGGCTGGTAATGACATTCTGCTTTTGAACAAAGAAACGTACATATGACCATTGTAATCTAACTTGTAGCCATGAATACGCAATCGTTTTAATATTAGCTGTGATAGGGTGGAACACCACTGCAGATAGTAAACTAGTTCGCGTGGGAGTAATGAGAGGAAAGAATGGTTGGAACAAGGACCAATCAGTGACGGAAGTTCCCACTGGTGTGAACCAAAAACAGACGGATTTTACTCGACACCCCCAACCCTCCATCCTTAATCTAAAACCTCTCAAAACTCTCTCGCAGTCTTTCGGAACAAGATGAATTGGACAGGGTATCTATCATTGCAGTAAATGGGGACTTACGATTCAGTACTATGGATAAAAACAACAACAACAACAACAACAACTAAAAGAACAAAAGGTACATACATGCGCGTGTGCGTGTGCGAGCACACACACACACACACACACACACACACACACACACACACACATAAACACACGTGCACGAACACACATGCGAACCGCTTTAAACGAGCACAAAATACTGAATATTAACACATAACCAGTAGTTTCAATAATGTCATAGAAAACAAAACATCAGTCTTAAAAACCTCCCCCCCCCTTTATTTTTAATTCGAAAGATCGAATCGTCAAATACCGATATTTCATGGCATAAAATTCAATAAAACAAGACGAAAGGGAAAATAAAACAAACTTAAAGGAAAAGACAAGCTTCCATTTCTAAACACAAAAATGGATTAATCGTTTTTAGACAGAAGAAGAAAAAAAAAAGGAAAAAAATCGCCCGAAAGCCTCCGGTGTCAGGGGAGTAAAGAGGGGACGAGAGAAGTGAAGCAGAATCAGAAGACGATATATATTTTTTTTTAATCAGAACGAAGAATGACGCCCCCGTCGTTAAACACACAACACGACAGGGATCACAAAAACCAACCGTCATCCGTCTGGACTTGGGGGTGGAGCAGGAGGGAAGGGGAACTGACGACACAACCCCCACACCCCCTGCCCCCTTCCCTCACTCCCCCAGCCCCTACAGAGCGGGTAGGGAAGAGAGGGAGAGAGGAGAGGGAGGGAAGGGAGGGTTGGTTTGCAACGTATCCGTTACGCCGTATCAACCCCTTGTGTCATCTTCCGACGGGATTGATGGCGCAGGGGAATTCAAGGATTGCTTGTCATTTTTTCTCTGGTCTCTGTGTCTCGTTGTTGTTATCAATTTTTCAGTTTTTATTGATGAAAAACAACAAAAAGCCAATATTCCCATCTTTTTTTTATTTCTTGGCTCGTGTGTGTGTGTGTGTGCGTGCGTGTGTGTGTGTGTGTGTGTGTATGTGTGTGTGCGCGCGCGCATACATGTGTGTGTGTGTGTGTGTGTGTGTGTGTGTGTGTGTGTGTGTGTGTGTTCACATCGGCCCCTTCACGATGGGCCATGTTCACACGATCCTGTTTAAGGAAGAGGGGTCATGGCCTTGATTAAATACATTATCATCTATGTCCACGTTTCTCTCGCCAATAATACTTCACGACTCGAACATTTTGCAGACTCTTCAGAACTGCTGGGCTTTTCGGCCACGACAAAAGTTTGCAACAAAACCCCGCAGCGATCCTTCTTCCCAGTCATGTTGTGGACACACCATCACCATAAACACCAGGCACACACACTTTTCCCATTCTGCACGCAGCCTCCTTGGCTGTGGAAAGTACTCTCCGCTGTTGTCATCGATGCCGTCCGTGTTTTTTCAGTCAACGGCTTTGACCATCAAAGGTAAGTGTTCAAGCCTTTCATTGTCTGCATAACGTAATTACTTATCCCAAGCGCACAGCTTTCGCTTTGTTCGTCTGTCGTTCAGTCCGTCTTCTATTGTCATCGATTCCATCTGGTTTTTTGTTTTTTGTGTTTTTTTTTCAGTCAACGGCTTTGACCATCAAAACTAAGTGTTCAATCCCTTCGTGGTCTGCATAATGTAATTACGTATCCCATGCGCACAGCATCCGCTTTCTTCGTCTGTTGTCCAGTCTGTCTGCGCAGACCACGATGCCTTGTCAGATTTCTTCACCCAACAGATTTGGTACCATGGATGACAAGTCATATTCATGGGGGACTGAATTGCGTGTGTCGGGCGTAAAGTAAAACGTCTGGACTTTCAACGTCAAAACTTTTGCCGCAGCAAAGTCGGTATTTATGGGGCGGGCGTGAAGGTCTGACAACGAACGACTGGACTTCTCACAATTTGTTCTTTGCAACGCCTTCGTTCTTATTTAGAAAGGGGTTTTCCCCCAAAAGTTCCCATATGCGCATGCTTTTCAGCTGCTGCTCGCATTGAAATTTACGCTTGGTTTGTTCAGTCTGGAGTTCACTGGTTTATTGTGTCTGGAGGGCATCACTAAAACGTGCAATCTTGCAGCATGCACGTAGTTATGTTTTGAAGCACCTGTGTGTGTGTGTGTGTGTGTGTGTGTGTGTGTGTGTGTGTGTGATTATAATCTTTATGTATTATAATGAAAGGCACAATAAAAAATAAATTATTATTATTATTATTATTATTATTATTATTATTATTATTATTAAAACACTTCTAGAAAGTGCATTCTAGTTGACTGAAGTACTTACCAAAAATAACGCGCCGTTTGTCTATTACAAAGTTTAGGCGTACGAAGTGTCGTCTAGCGAAATCGCTGGACTAAATTTCAGTCGTTTTAGTCTGGGTTTAGACTCGGACTTCGTCAAAGTCTTCCGCCATGAATACCAACTTTCGATGGATTGTCTTGAACAACACGTTTAGTCCGGACGCTTCCGTTTACCCCGCCCCATGAATACGACCCCTGGTGGGTTCTCACGTCTCCGCATTTTTGAGCAATTTTCGAGTGAATCTGTTCCTTTGTTTAGCTCAGACAAAGACGTCAAGACATAAGCCATGCCTGTAGGCTCTAGGTTTGTGCTTAGTCATGTTTCGGACCATACTCTGAATGTCTGCAATGCTGTTGTCAACTTTCAAAATTCTGTCAGAAACCTGGGTACATATTTTGAAAAATCATGTTACCCCTATCTTGCGTCAACTTCATTGGTTGCCCATCCAGTACAGAATTCAGTACAAAATTGCCAAGTTAGGTTATCGCTACTTTTAAAGCCCTCTCCCATCTAACTTATCTTCTGTCCTTCACAGTTATACTCCATCCCGTTCTCTCAAGTCTTTTGGAAAAAAAAGCCCATTCGTGTATTGGTGTATATGGCTTTTGTTTTCCCACTTCTATGTCCTCATGTGCTCTTGTGTGGTATAATGTACTATTGTGTATGTTTTGTTTCATGTGAGGCGCTTATTGCCCATTATATGGGGAGTTTGCGCCATATAAGTACAATATATTGTTACAGTGTAACAGCTGACATGGTTACAGTGTGTAACAGCTGACAGAAATGTTCTTGTGGCGCAGCACCGGCAGTTCCCAGGTAGCAGAAGAAAGAGAAACACCCGTTCGTGCTGGGGAGGACCCAGAGAAGCAAGGACTCCACCCGCCCTTGGAACAATCCTGCACCACCTTTGGAGGCCTGCGCTGTGTTCACGATGGGTGCAGGCACGCACAGGACACTCCATTAAGAATTCAAGGGACATAACTGCTCCCGAACAGAGGCAAAAGTTAGCTTTGACGTAGATGAGGTAAAGTCTTCTGTTTTATTTAGGTTTCCTGGCTTGACTGTGAACTGAATTGTTTTCTGGATGTTTTACCTTCATTTCCTGGGTCGATTTCAAGAAAAGCACAATGCAGGAGGGGGGTGCGCGGTGCGGAGGGGGCGGGGGGTTCTGGGTGTTTTGGAGCCGATCAATTATTCATCTCTCTTACTGCTGCTCTGATTCCGATCTCAAAGGATCGTCTGCTTCCGGAACACGTGCTGTTCTCAATTTCGCTCCACTCCCAAAATGTCAGCTTCCCACTTTCCTGTTGTTGTTTTTTTCTCCACTTAACGATCAACCAAGTTTCATTTCAGCATCTTGTGAATAACTGTTCCGTTGATACTTCACACACACACACACACACACACACACACACACACACACACACACACACACACACACACACACACTCAGAGGCTATGGCCACATTTGAAGAAGGAAACAAAAGTTGCACATAATTTTAACCAATAAAGCCCACATCAGCATTTGTATACGTGAATTTTATGCATAAAACAAACATGACTAACAAAGAAACATATAGTACGGGTTCGTTTTTTTAATATAAAAGTAAAAGCAACCTATCCATCAATCAATCAATCAATCAATCTATCTATCTGTCTGTCTATCTTCGTGGGCTGCAACTCTCACGTTCACTGGTATGTACACGAGTGGGCTTTTACGTGTATGACCGTTTTTATCCAGCCATGTAGGTAGCCATACTGCTTTTTCTGGGGGTGTGCATGCTGGGTGTATGTTCCTGTTTCCATAACCCACCGACAGCTGACATGGATTTCGGGATCTTTAACGTGCGTATTTCATCTTCTGCTTGCGTATACACATGAGGGGGGTTCAGGCGCAAGCACGTCTGCACATATGTTGACATTGGAGATCGGAAAAATCTCCACCCTTTACCCACCAGGCGCCGTATCTATCTATCTATCTATCTATCTTTCTATCTATCTCAATAACTCGTGTTTGACTATGCAAAATCTTTTTTTCAGAAACACTAATTCTGAATTCAGTTAACACCAATCTAACAGTCCTGTTCACATCTATAACACATTTAAGTTTTTTTGTTTTTTGTCTTTGGTGGGGGTGGGGGTGGGGGTGGGAGGCGGGGAGGGGGGTTATAGCTATTTCAATGACTGTTCCAGTCCTACAATCTACAGTCTATTATTTGTCGTTCAAGTTCACACACACACACACACACACACACACACACACACACACACACACACACACACACACACACACAAATCTTTCAACGCATTCGACATCTTAATTAAGCCCAACAACAACAAAAATCAACCATTTTGAACCATAACCGAGAGAGAGAGAAAGATAGAGAGAGAGAGAGAGAGGGACGAAGGGAGGGAGAGAGGGGGAGCGAGAGAGAAAGTGTGCGTACGTGTATGTGTATGTGTATGTGTTCGTGTGTGTGTGTGTGTGTGTGTGTGTGTGTGTGTGTGTGTGTGAGCGAGAGAGCGAGAGAGAGTGTGTGTGTGTGTGAGAGAGAGAGAGAGAAGAGAGAGTGTGCATGTGTGTGTATATATGTGTATGTGTGTGTGTGTGTATATATAATTATGTGTACGTGTGTGTGTGTGTGTGTGTGTGTGTGTGTGTGTGTGTGTGTGAGTGTGCGCGTGTGTCGTTTCTCCACCCTCACGAAGTGTTGATTTTTAATATCCTTAGATTCCATTCTGTTTTAACTGTGTGGAAACATTCGAAACGAAAGCGTTTCTTAATTAACTCAGTCACACCCCGTTCCCCTCCTTTTCTCTTGTAAAATGCATGAGAGAGAGAGAGAGACAGAGACAGACAGACAGAGAGAGAGAGAGAGAGGGAGAGAGTGAGTGAGTGAGTGAGTTTGGGGTGGAGTGTGGTGTGGGTGGGGAGCAAAGGAGTTGAATGATCAGATTGAAAAAAAAAAAGACCACCGAACAAAAGCTTCTCTGTCTCTCTTTTGTGTGTGTGTGTGTGTGTGTGTGTGTGTGTGTGTGTGTGTGTGTGTGTGTGTGTGTGTGTGTGTGTGTGTGTGTGTGTGTGTGTGTGAGATAGAGAGAGATAGAGATAATGTATGTATGTATGTATGGGCTGTCATAAAATTGGATATGGTCTCGTGAGATTCCGATTCGTACCACCCTCTAATCAGGCAAGAACTGCACCAGAGCACAAAGCAAGAAAGCATTGGAGAATAAAAATTATACTTTCCTTCTCTCCACCCCTCGTTCTCTCTCTCTGTTTTCAGTCAGTCATCCATTCTTCTTGTCTCTTCAAAACAAGGATAATCCCTTTGCGCATTTCTTCTTTTTTTTTTTTTAACCCCCCCCCCCATCCAAAAAAGCTACATTTACAGTATAGGCTTTAAAGCCTCATACTGAAAAGGAATATGCATTTACGTTTGAAAGTGTGTGTGTGTGTGTGTGTGTGTGTGTGTGTGTGTGTGTGTGTGTGTGTGTGTGTGTGTGTGTGTGTGTGTGTGTGTGTGTGTGTAGTTAATTCATACATTTGCTGATACTCTTGAGAACATCCCTTAAGTGCATACATGTGTGCAGTGATCGTGAGCAGTGCAAAAACTTGTCCGGCTCTTCCGTGATTTTGCTGACGTTTGTAAAATTCCCAAGCGTCTGCTTTTGAAGCAAAAAAAGAAAAAAGAAAAAGAAAAAAGAAAGTTACAAAACAGACAGAACTTAACAAAACCGTCATATTTCTAAAGACCAAAACCCAACATTGAAATCTACGGGGCGCACAGAGACAGCCTCTATTCGTCAGGAAAGTATGTATGTCCTCGAATGTACTGATTTGCATCCTGCCCCTCTCTATCGTCCTCTCAGTCTCTATCTCCATCTGTCTCAGTCTTTGTCACCCTCTGTCTCTGTCTGTCTGTCTCTCTTTTCTCTCTTTTTATGTGCCTGTGTAGCCACACCACTCTGGTAGTTAACTGTTTCAGCTGTCAACGGCCTTCGACGCCAGAAGTCTGGCACTGGTCGATCAAGTCCAAACGCTGGACTTTCGTTCAAGGCAGCAGTACTAAGGGAGGAAAGAAGGGGAGGAGTGGCGGGGGAGAGAGGGGGGGGGGGTGGGGGTTAGAATCAATGGGATTAAATTCTTGCACAAGACTTCGCTTTAAAGTGGCTGAATGGGAGGGAGAAATGGGCACTATGGGCAACAAGGGAACCCACCATTCGTGGTCACAAGCGCCCATTACACCCCAAAGTACAGATGAAATGAAACAAGTCTGAGTCACCCCCACCCCCACCACCCCTCCCTCCCCCCCCAAAAAAGAAGAAAAGCGCAAAGGGATGACGCGGGTTTTATTTTGAATTTTATTGAATTGAACGGAGAAAGTCTTTGAAGCCACTTTTCTGGAGTTTTGGTGTGAAGACCGCTCGGGAGCCCCCCCCCCCTCGCCCCCTCCCAGACCCCCCCCCCCTCAGATTCTCCCTCCCCACACCCTTTTTCACATCCCCATACCAGTCCCTTCGTTTCACTGGTTGTTTTTTTTATCTTGTGTTTCAAAAAAAGGGTGACTATGTCGACTGTAATAGCAGCTCCATACAGTTGTCGTCTACCGTTTTCAAACACGATAGACTGTGCTTAGACACACACACACACACACACACACACACACACACACACACACACACACACACACACACTCTCTCTCTCTCTCTCTCTCTGTCTATCTCTATCTCATGCCTGATCAGCCGCAATGGGTTAAAACGATAGTCAGGCATCAGCTGCTCCTTTTATTTCGTTTTTTGTTTCATTTTATAAACAGCAGGTGCGGTGTAGCGTTTCTGGATCTGTTATGCGGCTCTGACACCTAACTGAAACTGATCTCTCTCTCTCTCTCTCTCTCTCTCTCTCTCTCTCTCTCTCTCTCTCACGCACAGAGCGGGAAAGAACAACAGGCAGGTGGGTGGAAAGAGAAGAGATAGAGGTAGCGAAAAACGAAAGAGAGAAGAAAGAGGGGAGGGGTGCAAGGGGGGATGGGAGGGAGAGAGACAGAGAAAAAGACAGAGCACAGCAGAAAGAGAGAAAACGGGAAGACACACACACACACACACACACACACAGAAGACAAGACAAGACAAAGATTTTTCATGTCCATTCAGCGTTACAACGCCCTTCAGACAAGGGGACAAGAAACAACACGCATTCTTGTGAACACCTCAAGAAATTTGCATGGTCATTTGAACTATAAAAACCGACGCGCACGCACGCTTTCAGATAGAAACAAATTCATTCACGCACGCTCACTCTCTCGCGAGGTCGCGAGCGCCAAGTCGCAACCATCCCTGTCTGATTTTGTATTTTTAGCTAGGAACTTACTAACAATGGCATACAATGTAAAAATGTGATCTATTGTGCTATACCCTGCTCTGAAATCTGCTTGCTCTTCAGTTATTGTTTGCTCGCGTTCTGCCCATTTTGTAAGTCTTTTATTTAAAATGTGTGTATATACCTTACTAATAACACTTGTCAAAGCTATACCTCGGTAATTATCTGGTTTGTTTGCATCTGCTTTCTTATATAGTGGCACTATTATAGATTTCGACCATTCTACAGGAAAAACACCTAGATCAAATACCCTAATGAAGTAATCAACAAGAAAACCTACAACCAATACATCTGCATGTTTTAACATTTTCCCAACAAATTTGTCGGGTCCAGCACTTTTCCTCGCTTTGAGGTTACCAATACTGGCAAGAACCTCTTGCTTGGAAATCACATCATTTAACAGAACATCAGATGTTTCTTCCCCATTCTCTTCTGTATTGTCAATTTCTTCTGGTTGTGTTGTTGCATTTATGTCATTAAACACACTGAAAAAATGCTGGTACCATTGTTCAGATGTGATGTCATTATATATAACAGTTTTTTTTTGTTAACTGATCTGATTGTTTGCCAAAATAGTTTCGGGTCATTAAATGCCCGTTTCAGTTTTGTTAATCTCATTTGGTCAAAATCATTTTTCTTTCTGCGCAATAGATGTTTATATTCTTTTCTTTCTTTAACGTAAGTTTCTCTCTTTACCTTAAGGCCATTCTTTGATTGTTTGACTTTTCTTAATAATTTTTTGACAGTTTTCTTCTTGTTACGGCATTCCTCATCAAACCAGTCATTTCTCTTCTTTTTCCCTCCCCCTACAGTTCTAATCATACACGCAGCAGCCCCGTATAATGACCTTATCAATATTTCAAGAGATACATTTACATCTGTGTTGAGTTTTGCATATGCGTTATGTATACTGTGTTTAAAATCATCACACTGCTGTTCCTCTTTGTACTGGGACACGTAATCGTCAGACCACATAATACGTTCTTCAACATTAACTGTTTTAACTACAGGCCTCTCCACATCATTACCACATTAAGTATTCTTCCATTTAAATTCTAAGGGTAAATGCCATGAGTCTATCCTGTCACCTACATTTAGATCACAACACTGTGAGGAAAACATATCTTCTGACAAAATCACGTAATCTATGACACTGCAGCCATGGGAGAAATGTAAGTGAACTCACCGTTAACATCGCCATAACATCCATTGGCTATGACACAGTTCAACAAAAAACATAAATTCAGCAATGATTTTCCAAAACTATTAACACATTCATCCTTCGATTTCCTTTGCACACCGTTAAAAGATGCATTCCCATCATCACCACCACCACTGTCCTCGTCACCATCATCATCATCGTCATCGTCATCATCAGAATATGGGGAGTAATTTATCATTCGTTTACTTCTAGCTTGTTTACTTGCAGTTCTAGCATTAAGATCGCCAAGTATCATCAAATGTAGATCTCGATTTTGTGTTATCTGCAGAATAGTTTCCTCTAAATTGACAATGCCATCTTTGATTTCCATCCGATCATATAAAGGTCCATTTTCTGGGACAATATAACACGCAATTAAAAGAATACCTTTACTACAGTTGAAAAGACATTTGTTCACTTTTACGGCTACAGTGTTTTCACAGTCAATCTTAATACATGTTACAAAATCAGCCAATGACTTTTTAATTAACAGAAGAACACCACCTGAATTTCGTCCATGTCGAGATAGTTTTTTTGGCTGGGGCGGTGAATTTCACGTGATCAGGGAAAATACCATTGAAATCGAAATTACTGTCAACAAAGGTTTCAGTGAGGCAAACGAAATCAAATTTGGAAGCATACCTCATGAAAGAAAAGTCGGTTAGTTTTGAATACAGCAATGATTCTCTTTAGAAAAATGCCTGTTAAGAATTTTAAATCGTCACACACACACACACACACACGCACACACGCACACACACACAGATTTTACAAATCCTTTACTTAATTTACGCTATTGGAATGTTCAACGGATCACACACACACACCACACACACACACACACAGATATTCTAAAAATCCTTTACTTAATTTACACAATTGGAATGTTCAAAGGATCACACAGACATACACACACACACACACACACACACACACACACACTGACGCACAGACAGACACACGCGCGCAAGCGCACACACACGCACATAATCGTGCCTATATGCATGCATGCACAGTCGTATACATGCTCGCGCTTACACAAACCCGATAGACACGCACGCACACACACACACACACACACACACACACACACTCGCGAGCACGCACACACGAGACGCACCCGCACGTGCAAAACACATTAAATGATATAAAGAGAGGGTGGAGTGGTGATGAAGTGGGGAGGTGGTGGGGGATTTGGGGGGGGGGGGTACGGGCGTTCTGACTGTCTGCACGGGCAACCAGTGGGAGTGTCACTGTCTCCCAAAGCGACGGCATCCACACACACGTTAGTCGTGATGGCTGTCGGCAAGGGAGGCTAACAGTAGCTACCTCCGGTGCGGTTGAAGTTCAAGGGTCGAAACTCACCTTTGGTACTGGAAACGAGTTGTTTTTTTTTCTCTGTGTGTGTGTGTGTGTGTGTGTGTGTGTGTGTGTGTGTGTGTGTGCGCGCGCGCGCGTGTGTGTGTGTGTGAGGGAAAGTAAGTTTCACGAACTCCATTTTAGTTTTCAGCCATCATCATTTTTTTGTCGTTCTGTTTTAAATTCACAATGTCTGGCGTGGAAGAAGCAAGCAGAGAAAGCAGAATCAAGAGCAAAGGTACGACTTGCCCTCATGAAGAAGCTGGCAGGAACAACATGGGGCGCAGACAACACGACCCTCAGGAGGCTGTACACTGGCAGAGTCAGGCCAGTGCTGGAGTATGGCATGACTGCATGGGGCACTACGGACAAGTCCAACTTTGAACGAATCAGCAAGTTTCAGAATCAAGCTTCCCGTATCATCACTGGGGCCATGAGGTCTACGCCAATTCAGGAGCTTGAAACCATCACAGAGCTCCAGCTCCTTGAGGACCACAGAGACGCCAAATTCCTGACCCAGGCTGCCAGGTTCAAAAGGTTGCAAGGCCATCCCACGAAGGACAGACTGTCCCAGCCATCAAAAGGACGGCTGAAGAGAGGGAGCTTCACACACCAGAGCAGGATCCTAGAGCGGCAACATCAGGTTATCCTTGACCATGCCCCCAAAGTGATACCCCGGTCTTGCCGTCCCTGTCTGGAGCGAAGGAACCCCTCCCCTCACCCAGTGCAGCATCCCTGGTGTTGGCCCCAAAGATTCCCAAAGCGGCCCTGAAAGAAAGTTCCTCACCCTCGAACACCTCCACACCCAGTTTCCCAGAGAGTTCTGGACTCATGTCTACACTGACGGCTCTGCGACAGATGCCATTCGGAACGGAGTGGCAGGAGTCTGTGTTCAATATCCAGGAGGCAGAGAAGAAAAGATCTGCCTCGCTACCGGCCTGCACTCCACCAATTACAGAGCCGAAGCAGAAGCCTTGAAAACAGCAGCAGCACACATCGAGGCCAGCCCCTACACCAGCCACAACGTTGTCTCCCTGACCTACGCCCTGTCCATCTTGCAGGCCCTTTGGTCCAACAGAGATCCAGAACTCAACGATCTGTCCTCTCTCGCCTCCCTCTGCACAAGTCACACAGTCACCCTGCAGTGGATTCCCTCCCACTGCAACATGCTTGGCAACGAGACTGCTCCCTGGCAAAGAAAGGCACTACGAAAGAGCAGATGGACAGGTCTACCAAATACTCTGAATCCAGGACCATCATTAAGGCCAAGCTGCAGAACAAGTGGAATCAGCAGTATCCACAACAGAGCAGACCCGTACTAGTAACCTGCTGACTCGTCGAGAGCAGGTAGCCATTTTCAGGCTCAGGACAGGCCACAACCGCCTGAAACACCACAGAAACACGAAACTCCGCATCGGTGACACAGAGCAGTGCCCCTGCAGAACAGGCAGCCAGACAACAGAACATCTGCTGCAGTCCTGCTCGCTCCACCAAGCGCTCCGAGAGAAAACCTGGCCCGACCCAATCCCAGCAGCCCGGAAGCTCTATGGACTGGAGGACCTGCAACGTACTGCCGCCTTTGTCGAGGAGACGGGGGAATCCATCTGATAAATGACGAACGAGACAACAACAACAATTTACAGTGTAAACACATCTCAGTGAAGTCATGTTGATAGTAATAGTTCAGGAGACTACTCGCAGGAACTCCCTGTTTACCTGTACGCATATCCACATAAGCAGGAAAGCAGGGGGCGGAAGGTTGGCAGGTAGGCAACTTGGTTGAAAGGTAAGCAGTTACGTAGGTTTGTAGGTAGGTAGGCAGATAGGTATGTGGGATGGTAGATAGGTAGGTACGCAGGTAGACTTTCCATGAATAGCGTGGGTTGTGTGTGTGTGCTTTCGTGTACTCAGAAATATACACGTACAGATACACGCTGACAAAGACAAGCATAGGTCGGGAGGGAGAGAGAGAGGTCTGAAGTGTGAAGTCTGAATGGTTTATTGTTTAGGCCTTTCTGCCCGAGGCAACAGCGTCAATGTACGGTAAGTAAACAAAGAGAAGAAAAGAGAGAAAAGAGAGAGAGAGAGAGAGAGAGAGAGAGAGAGAGAGAGAGGAGACTGACAGAGAAAGAGACAAGGACAGGAGAAGAAGAAAAAGACAAAAAGACAGATGGGCAGATAGGTGTGTAGCCATGCATCATTAACTAAAGATAGACTTGTTTCTATGGGTGAAGGCTTTGGACCAGAACAGAGAAAATGGAATGCACGTCTTCACATCTGCAAAGAGCAGTAACAATTTAAATGCATTGGGGCGCACATAATACTTCTTCGGTATATATTTTTCTCTAAGAGTTTTGTATTCTGGGCAGGTCAAAATAAAATGGAGTTCAGTTTCGTGTACATCTTTACAGAATAAGCAATACATGTTTTCACGTTGTTGTTTTTATTTGTTTTTTTTTTTTAATATCTCAGTCTATGTGGTTTCAATGGGGATACACCAAGTCTGACTCTTGTGAGAACTTTTCGTAGAACAGGGTTCTTGATTATGTTTAGATACTGCGGGGGGTTATGCAGTTGTCCGAATGTAGAATATAAGGCAAATCTATCATGTGATGTTATATTGCTTTCCAAATCTTGCAGATAGCAATCAAGTAATATCTCTTTGAAAGCACACAAGAAACCGTTTACATTTTCCACACCCTGGTTTTCCCACACATAGCCAAATCCATATCTATGTCATGAAAAATAAATTCGTGATACCAGATTGTATTTATCCCTACAATGGAGACCATACAATATTCTACATGCTTTAAATGGAACACGACTTTCATGCATCCAAGTAACTTTTAACCAATATTTAATACAATTAGTGTAGGTCTGGATATATAAAGGATATTTACCCGTTTCGCAGTAAGTCAAGGTGCTTGGTGTTTTCATACGGATATTTAGCAAACGTTTGATACCGTATAAGTGTACTCTCTCAATGACAGTATGGTCTGCATTAGTCCCTAGACTTCTGACCCATAGGTTAACATCGGTTGAATTTGACAATCAAATAATTTGAAGAAGATTTTCGAGCAATTTTCTCCTAACATCCAAAATAATTCAAGGATTCCATACACACCCTTTTTTGCTTTCAAAGACATTTCCTCAAGTGCATATGAAAATGTCAAACCAGCGGAAAAAAAATACGCCTTAATATTTTTAAGTGTTAACAACTTCCAGTTTTTCACAATTATAGAACCATTCCTCTCTTAATTCAGTATGTCATCCTTTCCTAAATAAGGTTCAGAGTCTTGGCAGTATTACTAAGCACATTTAACTGACACTGAAGACCTACAACTGTATCAGAAAACAGAATAACATCATCTGCAAAAATTAGAATGAGGATTTGAATGATATCAGGAGAAAGTGTTATACCATGTCTCCCTTGTTGCATGACTTCATCAGCAGTTTATTTATTAGGAACGAAAATAAAACTGCAATTGTCACCTTGCTTTAAGTCTTTTGGGCACAGAAACAGTACAGTCATATCATTATTCACTCGCATTCTCGCTTTCACAACCACATACATACTCTTTATCGCTCTGTACATTTTCCCGCGAATATCTTTTTTGCGTAACGCTAGCCAGAGATGATTCCTCTCAACAAAATCAAATGTCTTTTTGAAATCAATAAAGGCGGCATATAATTTAGAATGGCTCGACAGTTGCTTTTGTACTAAGGCAAGTAATGTAAAAATATGGTCAACGGTACTGTAACCTTTTCGAAACCCCGCTTGTGACACATTCAATACAGTATTTTCTTCAACCCATGCAGTTAGGCGCTTGTTCAGAATGAAAGTATATAATTTACCAGACACGTCAAGCAAAAATATCCCTCTGTAATTGTCCAGATAGTTTGTACCACCTTTCTTATGTAGTGGATGTATAACTGCTTCAGACCAAATCATTGGGAATGTTCCAGAGTCAAATAATTTATTGAATAATTGGGTCAAAAATGTTACTTCAACTGGTGAACCATATTTATAAAATTTGCCACTGATCCCATCAGAACAGTTCTAAGTAATTTATTTTCTTCTTTATTTTCAACTTTACAAGCTGCATGTTTCTTTAAAGCCTGACGTACCTTTGCTCTGTTTTTTCTACATTCTTCGTCAAACCACGGACTGTTCTTTACCATACCAGTTTTAAAGTTTCTTTTCATGCACTTACCAGCAAGAAAAATACCTTTATTAAATGTTATTAAAGCTGCCTCAATGTCAGAATCAATTAAGTTGGTGGCTGTGTTGAAGAAATCGAAAACTTCAGGGGATGCAAGTGCATCAGTATATTCGTCAGTCTTATCTTGGTTCCAGATGTATTTTCGGATTACAGTTTTTCCTAATGTATTTACTTGTCTTGTTGTGCTTGTATCAATTGATTTTGAGAAACATTTCTACAGGCATGTGTTTTGATTCTATCTTAGGGATTACTTGTAGTCTTAATGCACTTTCAATGAAACATTTTGATACCAAAACAGTCAATAACGCTAGCCGCATGATGTGCAATGTAAGTAAATTCACCAGACTCATCCCCTGGCAGAACGCCATTAAAATCAATAATGAGAACTGTTCACATACATTCAAAAGATAATGTCCAAAACCATTAACTACACTGTCTTTCGAATGGCGCTTGTACTCCTCTGGTTCTTCGTCGTCCATCATCAAAGTGTCCGGCAGCAAGGCGTCGCTGCTATTTCTGGTTCCTGTCCTCGCATTCAGATCACCAAACACAATTATTGGGACCTCTCCGTATTCCTCAAAGATATCTAAAATACTGTACATGTAAATCCCATTATCAATTTCTGGTTACGAATAATCAATGCTGTCTGACGGAGGTAAATACAATCCTATCAGCATACAATCTGATGATAAACTCGCCTGAAAGCTTTATGACAATGCAGTTATATTCTACGTGCATATGTTTGACACATGAAACAAATGACTGTTTTATTAGTAAGGCTACACCGCCGGATTGACGTGAAGTATAGCGTCAGATAATCTTATACCTGGTGAAATAAATATTTTGTATGATAGAAAATTAAATGAGAACGATTCTGTCAATATCATACTTGGACAAAAGTAGTCTTATTTCTGGTTGGTAAATGTTAGCAATACCCACAATGTTATAAATAATAAATAAATTTATTTATTATTATTATTATTATTATTACCATTACTACTACCTTTTTATATATTATAATTATTATTTATTTATTTATTTATGTAAGCTGATCTATTATTTATTCACCTTTTTTTTCTCAAGGCCTGACTAAGCGCGTTGGGTTACGTTGCTGGTCAGGCATCTGCTTGGCAGATGTGGTGTAGCGTATATGGATTTGTCCGAACGCAGTGACGCCTCCTTGAGCTACTGAAACTGAAACTGAAACTCAATGTTATATGTTTGGAATGAAATATTCCCTAACCATGTATGTTCGGAATCAACAGGACAGTTTTCTGTGGGGCTAGTGACACGGGCAGGGCCGTATCCCTATCCTAAGGACTGTTCTTGTGGACAGAGAAAGAAAGAGGCAGACAGACAGATAGACAATGAGACAGAGAAACTCATACCCAAGACAAAGGAAGACACTGAGACAAAGAAAGACACAGAGAGAACAGTAAAGAAAAAGAAACACGAAAGAAAGAAAGAGGAGTAAACAAATAAACAGAAAAAAAATATTGAAAAATTTAACAGACAGAAGAAAAAGAAACACCTAAAGAAATACGAAGAAGATTAAGAACAAGACGCAAAAAAGACAGGAAGAAAAAGAGAATAGAAGAAGGGAAGAAGAAAAAAAATAATCACGTATTCTTTTTCAAACATAAATATCAACGTTCTGCCGAAAGTGGTATCGACTAATGGACAGGAAAACAGCACGGAGGATTAACGATGGCCAGGCGGTGGTACATTATCCCTGCTAACTACCAGCGTCACAGAAAGGTCAGGCTACAAAGACACCAAGCGACTGAGATACCATTTCAAAGAGCCCCAAGACAGAAAAAGACTAGAAAAAAGAGAAGAAACTTCAAAGTGGCATTTTCATCAACAACGAAAGAAACGGAAACAAATGTTTAAAAACAACAACGCCACTACGTTTGTTTGTTTGTTTGTTTGTTTTTCTGTATCTGTTTTTCCCTTCCACAGCAAGAGAAATAAATAAAACAAACCAAACTAGGAATAAACGCACGAGCAAAATCACACACACACACACACACACACACACACACACACACACACAGCGCGCGCGCGTATATACACATGCGCGCGCGCGCGCGCGTATATATATATATATATATATATATATATATATATATATATATATATGCAGGAACAGACAAAGATTCCCTCACGTAAACAAAGCAAACTCTCTTTTGCATAAACTTACAGCCAAAGCCACACGTTTGAATCATTTCTCGTGTACATGCGACTACGTTCAAGCCATCCACCAAAAAAAAAAAAAAAAAAAATCTGCACGGGTGACCTTGACGCTCAATCAGGGTCACACGTTAATTGAGGTCGAAGGTAAGCGAGGTCACTGATGTCCCTCACCACTGAGCGACCTTGTAACGTGTCAACAGTACAAACTGACGGCCACCCCCCCTCCCCACCAAGAAAAAATGGTGGACAGTTTTAAATCCCGTGCAGATTGTCGGTGGCAGAGCTGGAGCACAACGGTTCTGGTGATTGTGGTTGTGTGTGGGGGGTGGAGGAGGGATACTGGTGGGGAGAAGGGGAAGGGCGGACGGGTAGGAGTGGGGAAGGGGGGAGAAAAGGGTTCAAGATGCACGCAGTGCTGCCGGGAGTGACGACTCACATTTCCTGGTGACGCCCCCCCCCCCCCCCCCGCGCCCCCTCCCGCCCTCCCCCAAATACAACAACAAACACCCTCCCGTAAAGAAACAAAAACAATAAAACAAAACCAAATCAAAAAGAAACAAAAAGATAACTCAAAATAAAAAAACAAAAATAAATCTAAAAATACTAACTCATCACCATCGTTCGGTAATCCAACCCAGAGATAATTTCTCAGAAAGGTAAACGGACCTGTGAGGCAGGTGATGAGAAATGAAGGCATGCAATGAGAGAAAAGAGAATTTTCCGACATGGGTTTTGCAGAAGGTCGCGATCTTCTCTGCAACCGAAACAGCCACCGGCATCCCGCGTCTCCTCTCGACCCACTGCTGGGGAATCCCAGACCTCGAGGCATCTCTCTTTATACACATGGACGAACCGACCGACCCTCTCGGCTGCGTCATTGATCTATCAATCAATGTTATCGATGATGATGCTGACGTTGGGTTTTTTTGTTTTTTTTTTAATTCCTTGCGTTACGTTATCCACGTGGGATGTCATGCGAATCAGTCTGACGCCAATGGCATGCGGCTCTTGCCGCGATAACAAAGCTGGGAGTCAAATATGGGACTTTAATTTGTGGACGGAAGCTCTGATTGCTGTGAACTTTAGAACAGTGCATGCTGTGCCCAAACTAACACGGCGGTCAGTGAGAAATCACTGTGAGCATCCTCCCTCCGCCCCCCCCCCCGCCCCCTTCAACACAAAGATTCAAGGATCTCGAATATATTTTAATTCTGTGACCCTTTCTGGGAGCATGGTGGACGTAAAAGCAATATGCGACAAAAGAAAACCGCATAAATAATAAAAATTGCAATAAGCGCAAAAAATCACAGATATTTCATTCAACACTGATATTAGGCGGCCACATGCGCAGCCTTAAACAACTTTACTTGACTCGATGAAATTACTTGAATTCAAGAAATCATCTTTGCTCCCAGAAAACTACTATAATTGTATGCTGAATGAACGTGTGTATATTTCTTTGGGATAAAATTGTTTCTGATTCCATGGTATTTGGGTCACTCTATAACAAAATTTTGATTGATCACCTAGTTCATTTCGGCCACAATCATTAGAAAGACATTATTCGCGGGGTATACGGTATGCCAAATCGTCGTCCGACTTCAATCATAATCCAATGATTACTACATCGAAATTTAACTAATGGGTATACGTAAACATCTGATAAATGTATTTATCTTATTTAAAGTCTGTTTTATATTGTATGTACAACCAGCTTTTCTTACTTTAGTCTAAAGCTTCACGCCATGAACCTTAGACAGTATCTTGTAAAGCGAAACAGATATTTCTGCAAATGAATTTTATCACTACTGACACTGGAAAACTGTTATGTTTCCCAATTATAAACTGTGTCAATAAGAATATTTCACCACAATTTAACCAATCACAAATCTTACAGTATGTTATATACCCTCTGTGGATATTCATCTTCTGATATGAATTTAACGATGTTCAAGAGCTTACTATTTGACCTTTAACATGAACAGAATTGGGACAGTACATCGTATATCACACACACACGCATGTGTGCCAGCCTGCTTGTTGAAATAATTTTTATAGAAAGGAGAAGGAACGAATCAAGGACTGAACGACATCGAACATTTAAGAAACGAGGTAGAGAGAGGTAGAGAGACGATAGAGAGAGGGAGAGAGAGGGGGAGAGACAGAGAGAGAGACAGAGAGAAACAGAGAGAGGGGAGGTGCAAGAGAAAGGAAGTAGGAAACGGGAGCAGACAAGACACACAGTCGTTTTCATGTCTGAGAATTAGCGACCGAAAAGGGAGACTGTCAACTGGCTCTGCGGCAAACATAATGCAAACAACTCTACAACAAGGACAGACATTGTATATAACACTACAAAAACTGAACGAAGGTGAGGACAACCTCAAACAAATTCCATACAACACCCTTTCTTCAAGGTACACGACGCTTCAATACTGTAAAAAAAACCCAAACAAACAAAGCAAAAAAAACAACAACAACAAAAAAACACACACAAAAACACACACATACACTTCAGAACAAAGTCTGTCTGAAGAAAGTCTGTCAAAACTTCACACACAAAAAAGTCTTCCAAAACTTCAGAACACATAGTCTATTAAGTCTTCAGACTGCAGAGTGTGTCGAAACTTCACTTCAGAACACAAAGTCTGTCGAAACTTTAAAAAGTCTGTCCCCCGCAAGACGTGCAAAAACAGCGGCTGGAGAGTCTGCCCAACTCACAGAACGGAAGTCACAAGACTTCGGTCCTCAGAGTGTTCTGTCGGCGAGTCTCCAAACTTTAACCGGCACCCTTCTTCTGGAAGGCAGAGAAAAGAGAAAAGAAAGCGGCAAATCAACTTGGCATCCCAGTCTCGCAGCTGATTTGACTTACTGGCCAGCAGAGCGTGATCTTAGAGTGCCAGCCACAGGGAAGGATGTCAATCATGGTGAAGGACGCACGTACACTTCAGTACTGGTTTTTCCCCGGATCAGTCCTTCTCTTGGACCCTTGAAGTGTCCACGGGTGACTACGCATTTAAAGAAAGAGAAAAGAGTGAAGAGGGATGAAGGAAAGAGAAGGAAAAGAAAGGAAAAAAAAACAACGACAGATCGTGGGGGGATGGAAAGGAGGAAAAAGAGAGGGGGAGAGAAAGAAAGAGAGAAAGAAAGAGATAGAGAGAGAGGGGAGAAAGAAGAGAGGGAGAGATAGAAAGAGAGAGAGATGAAGAGAGAGAGAGAGAAAAGAGGGGGAAGAAAGCAAATAAACCGAAAACGCTGCAAACACCAATTTCTCATTCAACCACGTTTCCTAAACAACGATCAACAATGTCCCTAAAAAAAAAACCCGAAGAAGCTGCAAACACCCATTTCTCATTCAACCACGTTTCCTAAACAACGATCAACAATGTCCGTGACCATCCCCTGGTTTTCCAGGCAGTGGAACCAAAAACTGGGCAGCTTTCCAGTTGTTCACAGGTGCATGTTCTGCGGATGCTGATGCTGATGTGTTTTTATTCCCTTCTATAAAAAAAACCACAAAAAAATAAAATAAAAAACACCCCCTACGTGTCGCGATCACAAAAAAAAAAAAAAGAAAAGAAAAAAGAAGTCATATTTATAAACGGAATCTCTCATAAAAAACGAGCGTTTGCACACGCCTTCACAAACACATAATCCATC
>NC_134899.1:23994026-24014026 GCF_041734735.1 Babylonia areolata
GCCACCTTCCTCCTAGTGGCCCATGGCTGATGTTCAATCAACATTTGAAAAAAAAACTGCCCTCACCTCCCCCCTCTTTCTTTCACACACACACACACACACACACACACACACACACACACACACACACACACACACACACAAACAAAAAAAACCCAACAACAACAAAAAAACAACAACAAAACACAGGAATGTATGCAATTGCTCTTCGTAAAAGGTAAACCGCCAAGAATGCGATAAAAAATGACTTGGGGAACAGAAGAAAGACCAAGAAATGCGGGCACAAAGATTAGTTGACAACTTAAATGATGCAGGACATTTTTCGGTTCATCTCACCACACTCAACAAATGAAGGGGGTTAAAGGCGCAAACATGCAATTCAGGACCAGTCATTGTGAAGGTTCGCGGCACTGTTTCGGCCTGCTGTTGTGTCCTTGGGAAAGGCACTTTACTCCGATTTTCCCTCACTCCACCATGAAAGAAAGGGCATCTGACTTCCGTTGGTGCAGGTTAACACGGCAAAAGGTGAGAGGACTGGGTTCCACCTTCCTGTTCCGAGCCCAAGACACAGTGGACATACTTCCACTGGCCGTAAAAAGGCTGTGGGACGTTCAGCCTTTCTAGTGTGAGCTTCACGTATCGGAGGGATCAAGCTGGAATAGGTCACTGTATAACAAACGAGGGACACACGGAACAGTCGTGGCAATTAACCTCACACAAGATAACACAGTCAATGCAACTACTGTCAGCAACCAGAAAGCAGGGAATGCAAAATTACTTCGGAAATGGCAAGCTGAAAACACAACCACAATATGTATAATATCAGAAAAAAGGCTCCCCTTTCCAATTTGGTTTTCAGGAAAGGTAATTCATTTACGTACCTTGGAATAGGATTCAGTAGGACTGGAACATTCTTTCTAGCTAAAAAGAGAGCATGTGACCATGCACATAGGACAATGTTTTCGTTGGTACAAACTGCAAGAAAGCAGGAACTGTCCTTACACGTTGTTTTAGACATGTGTCAGAAAATGATTATACCAGTTCTCTTATATGGATGTGAAATAGGGGGATATGGGAACCTTAAGGTGTTGGAAAAACTGCAAATGGAGTTTCTGAAACACTTTTCCATCTACACCGAAACACAGTGTCAAATATACTACTTGGAGAAACCGGTATATTTCCCATTTCAGTTCTTGAAAAGTGTAGAATGGTGCGTTTTTGGTCAGGATTAATTGACGATGCAACTGATAAATTATCATGTAATGCATATTCTGCTTTATACAGATTATTTTCATATACCGATTTCCCATCAAAGTGGCTACACTTCATCAAGAATATTTTGATTCACAGCAGTTATGACTGTGTTTAGTTTTCACATACATTCCATTGTAAGGATTTCTTTTGTCGAAATATCACCGAAAGTCTAAAAGATATGTACATTCAGTCATGGAGAAAATAACTCGAAGACAGTACTAAATGTCTGTTCTATAGGAGCACCAAACTCAAAGAAAAATATATCTCACAACTTCCAGATACTTACATATATCCTTTGATAAAGTTTCGTTGCAGTAACCATAAACTGCAGATCGAAACTGGAAGAAGAGAGGGCGAAAACAGAGAAAACAGAATTTGAAAGGAATGTAATATGGGTACTGTTGGGGATTAATTTCATTTTGTTTTAGAATGTCCCAAGAATACTGTAATTCGAAATAAATTGATACCACATAAATAGAAATCACACATGTCAATGTTCGGTTTATGCAATTCATTCAGTGCTGGGAAGAAAACGCAACTTAATTTAAGTAAATTCATAAAATTTGGAAAGGGTGTGTAACTTGTATTACATCTAAAACATACTTGTCTGTAAGTTTAAGTTTGATTTGTTTTGTTGCAAATCATTATCATTAGCGTGCGTGTGTTTGTGCGCGTGCGTGGGTGTGCGTTTTTGCGTGTTTCGGAGACATCGTTGGACTGAAGTTGTGATTCATTGAGTATGTATTGTTATTGTATCCTCCACCCCCCAAAATGGGCAAAAGGATTACATTTCTTTGAATCTTTTAAAGATCCCGTATTAACACCAAAACTTCATGCAATCATTCAGAAACAAGAATCTTTTTGTTGCATTCACGGATTTAGAAGCGTTTAACGTCGTACCACACACACAACTTCGGACTATATTTCCGAAACACGGCTAAAGTGGGCTATAATAATAATAATAATGGATACTTATATAGCACACTATTCAGAAATCTGTTCTAGGTGCTTTACAAAAACGCTTTTGTTAACATAAAACATTACATCTATGTTACATACACACACCAAAATGTGACTACACACACACACACACACACACACACACACACACACACACACACACACACGCACACTGCATACATACATTTTAACATGCATGTGTATCTAACAACTACCCTAACACATACGCACACATAGGCAGGCACAAACTTACATAAACACACGCACACACAATACACATTCATATACATGCATGTAGTTATGTACACATACATGTGCATACACACATAGTCAAACACAGCTAACGCAAAGGAGATGGACCTGCCACAATTGAACTTATTGCTGAGGGAAAAGGTGAGTTTTGAGACGAGATTTAAAAGATGCGAGAGAATCAGAATGACGGAGGTTATCAGGGAGCTTGTTCCACGTCTTTGGCGATTGAAAAGAAAACCATCTGTGTCCATAGGTCTTACTTCTGACGTGAGGTATCCTGAGAAGTCGAGTATCAGAGGAAGAACGGAGCTGGCGAGACGGGGTATAGATGTGGAGGAGTTCAGAAAGATACTTGGGGCCAGATCCGTTGACTGCAGAAAAGGTCAGAGTGGATAGCTTATAGTTTATTCGATCAGAAACAGGCAACCAGTGGAAAGACTGAAGGAGAGGAGAAACATGGTCAAATTCAGAAGCTCTGCAAATGAGTCTGGCAGCGTTATTCTGAATCGTTGGAGTCTGTCTAACAGATATTTGGGAAGGCCGGCCAAAAGAGAGTTGCAGTAATCTAATCTTGAGAGAACCAGAGAGCATACAAGTGTCTTGGTTGCATCGGTTGAGAGATAGTGGCGGATAGAGCTGATTCTACGCAGTTCCAACTTTACAGATATTCGAAATGTGCTGTTGGAAGGAAAGAGACTGGTCTAGGATTACACCAAGACTGCGAACAGAAGGAGAAAGTGAAACAGGTGTGCTATTGATCAGAACAGAGTCAGGAAAGGAAGGATGTTGACGAAACTTCTTTGGACAGGTTATCATAAATTCAGTCTTATCATCATTTAGTTGCAGCTTGTTGAGAGTCATCCAGTCCTTTAGGCCAGCAATGCACTCCTGTGTTTGAGTCACCAGTGCATCAAATTCAGCTATGGAAGCCGACTGATAAAGTTGTGTGTCATCAGCAAAGCTCTCATGATGACTGATGACATCCGACACAGGAGTCGCATACAGCACGAAAAGAACAGGACCTAGGACGGACCCCTGTGGGACACCATATTTTAAGGCAGATACTCTAGTGTATCTACCATTTACACACACTTTCTGTGTACGATCTGACAGGTAAGACGTGATCCATGCTAGTGCAGTGTCACGAATACCAAAGGAAGTTTTAAGTCTGTTCAAGAGGATAGAGTGGTCATTCATTCATTCATTTTGCCCATCGCTCCTGGTGGAGCATAGGCCATCGACGACCCCTCGCCATCGCACTCTGTTCTGGGCTGTTCTGGCCATTCCAGTCCAGTTGGTCCCTTGCTGTTTCAGCTCTGGGATAGTGTGGTCGATAGTGCCAAAAACTGCTGACAAATCTAAGAGAGCGAGAACAGATATCTTATCCTCATCAAATCCCGAAAGCAAATCGTTCACTATTCTACGAAGGGCCGTTTCGCAACTATGACCACGTCTATAAGCTGACTGGTGGGAATTAAGTAAACCATTTTGTTCCAGATGAGCTAAGAGCTAATATGATTTTTTCTAGCAGTTTTGATAAAAATGACAGATTAGAGACAGGTTGATAATTTTTCAAACAATTATGATCCAAAGATGGTTTCTTGATGAGTGGACGTACAACAGCAGATTTGAAGCTTTCAGGGAAACAACCAGACAGTAAGGAAGAATTGATGACATGAGTAATATGTGGCAGTAGAACATCAATACATTCAACCAACAAAGAAGACGGGACAGGGTCAAGCTCACAGGATTTCGGACAAGCGCTCAGACACACTTTCTTCACAAAATCTTCAGTAACCGATTGGAAACAATGTAAAACAGGACCACTGTACACGCGTTCTTTAACGGGTGAAGAAGGAGACACAACAGAGTCAAGCTTCTCACGAATGCATGATATTTTGCCGGTGAAGAAGTCAGAAAACTTTTGAGGGAGTTCCTGCACTGAAAATGTTGTAGGGCGAGGAGTGTTTTTCATTTTACCTAGTAGATTGTTCGTAGCGTTGAAAAGCTGTTTGGCTGTGGTGCATGCAAGGATTTTAGAAGAGTAGAACTTTGACTTTGCCCTGTCAACAATGTTTGTTACACTATTCCTGGCTGTCTGAAAAATGCCTCTCAGCTCTCCTCTCCCGCTTGGCCTCCAACAGCTCTGGTTCCACGGTGTTGTACCAAGGCGACGGGGGACGATTGGAGATCAGGCGCCGAGTCAATGAAAAGAAAAGAAAAAGGAATAAATAGAACAATAACAAGAACAAAAAATTCAACACCACCAACAAAATACGCTAACAAATGCACAACGCTACCGACGCTGACCTTTGTTCCATGAGGCCAGTGGTCAGGATCTTTGTGACAATTGTGTCAGTGAGTGCGCGTGGTTCACGTGGTCACGTGGGCTTTCAAAACGGAATGAAAGCGGACAGCGAAATGCTCTCAACGTTCTTGCCTCGGGTTCTCTTGAAAAATCGTTCCCACGTATTTACTTTGTCTTCTATCAATTCATAACGATTGATTGTGTAATCGCTCTCCCTCACACACACACACACACACACACACACACACACACACACACACAGGGTAGTCATCACTAATGTTATGGGCCAAAAGCCCGACAAAAAATAAGTTCAAATCTCTCTCCCTCTCTCTGGGGGCTGAGGGTTTGAGTGTGTGTGTGTGTGTGTGTGTGTGTGTGTGTGTGTGTGTGTATTTGCGCGCGCGCGCGCGCGCGTGTGTGTGTATGTCTGTGTGTGTATATATATTTATATGTGTGTGTGTGTGTGTGTGTGTGTGTTGGGAGGGTGGTGGTGACGGAAGAAATCGGGAGAGAGAGAATGAAACACGTGGGTAGTGAAGGGGCCACAAAACAGACATAGAGACGTAGAGATAGATAGATAGATAGATAGAGAGAGAGAGAGAGAGAGAGAGAGAGAGAGAGAGACAGAGACAGAGACAGACATAGACGAAGACAGAGCGCGCGTGCGAGAGAAAGAGAGAGAGAAAGAGAGAGAGAGAGAGGGAGAGAGAGAGAGAGAGAGGTCTGAAGCATTAAAGTCTGAACAGGCCTTCCTGCCTGTGACAATAGGGGTAGGGGGTGAGGACTTCCGTGTTAACATCCATTATACCGATCAACGCCAATACATGAAAAGCAAACAAAGAGAAGGGAAGAGAGAGAGGGAGAGTTGAGGGGCAGAAAGCAGAGACAAAGACAGAGGGAAGAAAAAAAAAAGAAAAAAAAAAAAAGATTGGAGTGTAACCACACGTCATGAACAAAAGATGGACTCGTTTCTGTGGGCGAAAGCTTTGGACAACAACAGTGAAAGAGAAATGCATGTCGGCACATCTTGCAAGCAACATGACAATCTGTATGCACTGGAGCGCACATACTACTTCTTCGGTATATACCGTTCTCTGGGAGTTTTGTATTCTGGACAGGTCAAAATAAAATGGAGTTTAGTTTCTTGTACACCTTTACAGAATAAGCAACACATATTTTCACGCTTTTGGGAATATCTAAGTGTAAGTGGTTTCAAAGGGGATACTCCAAGTTTGACTTGTTTCGTAAAACAGGGTTTCGTAATTATGCTTACATATTGCAGAGAGTCATGCAGTTGTCTAAATGTAGAATGCAAGGTAAATCGATTATTTTATGTTACATTGCTTTCCAAGTCTTGCAGATGAGAGTACAATAATTTCTGTTTGAAAGCACACAAGAAACCGTTGACATTTCCTACACCCTGGTTTTCCCATACATAGTCAAATCCATATCTATATAATCTAAACCACATCTGTGATACCGAATTGTATTCATCTCTACAAGGGAGACCATACAACATTCTATACGCCTTAAATGGGACGCGGCTTTAATGCATCCTGGTAACTTTTAGCCAATATCAAATACAGTTAGTGCGGGTCTTGATATATACAGGATATCTGCCTGTTTCACAGTACATTAAGATGCTTTGTGTGCTCATACTGATATTCAACAAACGTTTGATAGCGAATACGTGTACCCTCTCAATGACAGAATGGTCTGCCATCAATCCTCAGACTTCTAACCCATATGTTAACTTGGGCTGAATGTGACACTCGAATAATCTTAAGAATATTTTCGGGTAATTTTCACCTAACGTCCACAGGAATTTAAGAATTCCTTATACACCCTTTTCGCTTTCATATGCGTTTCATAAAGTATAAAAGGTAAATGTGAAACCAGTGGAAAAACAACAACAAACAAACAAAAAACAACACCTAAATATTTGTAAGTGTTAACAAGTTTTCACAACAGTTTTTCACAATCATAGAACCATTTCTCTCTTGAGGCAATATGTCCTCCATTTCTACATAAAACAGTGTGCAAAATCAGTGAAAACACGCAGTACTTATGGCCATAACCGGCTGGGTCCGACAAAAAAAAAAAAAATCCCTGCGATTATAATATATTTTTTTTTATATATACAAATATCAAACAGAAAGAAACAATCTGAACCGAATGACCGTTCCTTTATAATATACAGACTTGAGAGTTTAAATGATTTTTTTTTTTTACATTCGTCAATATTAAATAAAAATCTCTTCTTGCTGTACATCATCAGATGAAAGCGCTCACTGCTTTAGCATCGTCTCTGGTGATGCGTTGAAATAACCGTGCTTGATTCAATCACAAGTCCCGAATGTTGAATGTGCAAATAATTTTCAATCAATGTATGTTTACATAAATAATGAATAACGTTTTTGGATGTCCTTGGATTGGAAGGGTAGAATGAAGGAGAGCGGGACCAGGGGAGAGAATTGGGAAAGAGCGCGGGAGTAGTGGAGAGAGAGAGAGAGAGAGAGAGAGAGAGAGAGAAAGAGAGAGAGAGAGGGGAAAAACAAATACCCCATTATATGTTGAATGCAATTATAGTGTTGATGTTGTTGTGAACTGTGTTAACAACAAGATCAACATCATCATCAATAACAACAATAAAAATACTACGACTGCAAACAAGGACGACAAGCTCAAACATGAGCGTCATCAGAGACATCTTGTGACCCCAGTTCTACGTAGATGGAGAACCCATGCAGACCGATTAACATCCAGCACTGACATACATGACCCTATTCAAGCGCATGGTACACTGTAACGAGGGTTGGGAAAAGAAAAGCGTTTTAAATCTGAGTTGCGATTTACGGACACATCTGCACATTGCGAATTTATTTCTAGATTTAAAAAAAAGAGAGCCGGAAATGGATTGTTTTGAAAGCAATGTTCAAGCTTAGCGATTAGTATGTGGAGACATATACTACATTTATTTGCATGTGACGGTCTTTTAGATGCACCAAGGGTAGCGAAAAAGCAGAAAATTTAATGGACAAAAAAATAAGCCCATGTGGTAATCAAGTATTTGTAGAAAAAGAGCATGACACCCAGGACAATCCATGTAGACATGGTAAAAACACGTGGTGACGGCTCCCCTCCTCAATCAACAATCATCAGTCAAGAAATGGGCTGCTGACTACAAGCGGGGCAGGGAGAGCACAGAAGATGTCCCATGGTCCGGCCGCCCCAAATCCTCGACCACTGATGATCAAGTGGAAGCCATTCACTGCATGGTCTCGGATTGACAGCCGTTTGTCTATCACACCAATAGCCAATACAATGGGCATCAGCTATGGTACAGTTTCAACTGACATCTTAGGGATGAGTTAGCTGTTTGCAAGATGGGTGCCCGACTGCTGACACTAGATAAGAAGCTGGCCAGTTCTGAAACAACAAGGGGTCTTCTAGCTTGTTTCCAGGCCGACCCAGCTATTTTCTTTCTGAGAATTGTCAACCAGGATGATGGGTTCACCGCTTTAAAACCTGAATCCAAAACGAAAACTAAGCAATGGAAGCACCTTGGTTCTCCCCCTTTCAAGAAAACCAAACAATGGTCATGGCTTCTGTTTTTAGAGATTGCACGGGAATCAAAATGATTGACTACCTGCCAAAGGGTCACACCATCACAGGAGATTACTATGCCTCAGAACTGCGCCAGCTTACAGAAGCTATCAACGAAAGACGCCGAGAAAAGCTCAGAAAGGATAACGCACCAGTTCACATAACACAAGTGGCAGTGGCTGAGGCTGCCAACTATGGATTTTAACTTTTGCCCCATCCCCTTTTCTCACCAGACATGGCTCCATCTGACTTCTTCCTGTTCCCCAAACTGAAATATCATCTTCGTGGGCGTCGGTTTGTGAGTGATGATGACGTCATTCATGCCGTTGTGACATTTCTGAAGGTACAAGATACAATCTTTTTCTCCCAGGGACAGCAATGCTTGGACCTTTGGACAAAATGCGCAACCAGGGGAGACCATTCGAAAATTAGGAAAGAGGTGAGTTTCTCCAGCAAAGCATTCTTGGTGAAGCCGAGATGATCTACTCTCGTACTGTGCAATTTCGAAGAGAGCATTTTCACATCACGTTCATGCACTGCCGTCAGCGGTGTGATAAACGCGTGATGCGAATGGAACTGACATGACTGGCACCAAGTACCATAAACATGGGTAATGGAATTCGCCAAATATATCAGCTCAGTGCAGATAATATGCGCATGCTTGCACGTGCACACACACAAGCGCGAGCGCGCGCGCACACGCACACACACACACACACACACACATACGCACACACATATATGCAGTGTCAGAGAGAAAAGGGTAGAATAAGAGAGAGAGAGAGAGAGAGAGAGAGAGAGAGAGAGAGAGAGAGAGACAGACAGACAGACAGACAGACAGACAAACAGACAGAGAAACAGAGAGAGAGAATCAGAGGATGTTTTCAGGAGTAAAACAATCGCCGCATTGTTTGAGCAACAAGCATCGTTCGATTACACTGCAAACAGCCCGGTCCATTTCCAAACAAGGAATCAAAGAACCCTCACACAGCTGTTTTTACCACACGCCAATGTTTTCGTGCGCAAGAAGAAGTCCAACAAAAACATTAGACAGATCACTAACCTCCTGGGGACTACAGAGAAAAGGTGTCTTCCTAGACAGGCTGCAGGCGAGGCATTGTCGTCGCACATCCCACACAACTTAAAAAACGCTCTGACAGGAAGCCGATCTTCAAGAAGCACGCTGGAAACATCCCGCACTAATGGGAAAAGCCTGTCATTCCTCCAAGCTGAAGGGTATTGAATAAATTCATCTCTCTTAGCCAAGTCAGCCATCCATGCTCGGTATAACTGATTTCGGTTTGGGTTTCACAACGCTTGTGCCAAATCTCGAAATTAGAAAGAAATCATACTGGAGTAACGAAACTGAACTTTTTAACGACAAAGGTCACAACCACCGAAACTTCCCTTAAGTGCAAAAGACGCACATGACCAGTCAAGTCAACGTTCACTCTCCAGCTCTCCAAATCCCTTCACCCCACTCTGCTTACCCCTCCCGCTTTCTGTCCCCCCCCCCTCCGCCCCCCTTGCCAAGAGATGAAGGACAAGGTCGCCACACCATCGATCCCCTCAAAGAACACAGCACTTACGGGAGGAAGAAGGAGAGTATCCAAATCCAAGAGCGGAACGGGAATCCTCGCACACTGGCACCATCTCAGAGCCAATATGGTGCATACATCTGCAGTGGGGAGAGACTCGGTTTCAAAAGACAAGTGATCGACCGTGTCCATCACACATCACAGCAGACGCAGCTTACTTCTCTGTGTCTCTGTGTCGGTCTGTCCTTCCCTGTATGTGCCCGAGGGGTTGCGCGTGCGATCGACTGTATGTGTGTTTGTACACGCGCGCGCCTGTAACGGGGGTATGTGGGCATGGGTATGCACGTAAAGCAGTACATGTGCATAAAAGGTTTGGCAGATTAAATGAAATGTTTCTTATAGCCCAACTGTAAGCGGGCATCTAAGAGCAAAGACAGACAGACAGACAGACAGACAGACAGACAGACAGACAAACAAAAAAGCAACACTGACAGAGAGACAAACAAAAAACATTATTCAAAAAAATCTCCAAACACCCAGCCATAGTACCAGATCACGACAAAAGCCACACTTTCAAAGACCTATTGCGCAGGAAGCATTTACGTGAAATTGTTTGAGAGGGACCGTTATTGATTTAAAATGCTGAGCCTGTCTGAAGCGACTTTATCATTATTTTTACCAGTTTTTGTTGCATCCACCAGATCACCAGAATGAGTGAATATGAGCCATACATGCTCTCTGGGGATCGTCTGCACAATTTCTGTTTGTACGTCGCTTGTTTTCTGTTTGATCTTTTATTTGTTTTTATAATATCTTTCTATCTTCCCCTCTCTCTCTCCCTCCCTCTCTCTCTTTCTCACTCTGTGTGTGTGTGTGTGTGTGTGTGTGTGTGTGTGTGTGTGTGTGTGTGTGTGTGTGTGTCACTGAGCGAGAGAGAGAGAGAGAGAGATAGTGTGTGTGTGTGTGTGTGTGTGTGTGTGTGTGTGTGTGTGTCACTGAGCGAGAGAGAGAGAGGGACAGAGTGTGTGTGTGTGTGTGTGTGTGTGTGTGTGTGTGTGTGTGTGTGTGTGTGTGTGTGTGTGTGTGTGTGTGTGTGTGTGTGTGTGTGTGTGTGTGTGTGTGTGTGTGTGTGTGTGTGCGCGCGCGTGTGTGTGTATTAAATCGGATGTGCACACATGAGTGAGCGTATGTGCTGCTTGAAACCCATCGATGTTAGATCGCTATGAGGACACATGAAATGAGGCACGGCACTGCTGCTGAGTTACCAAGTTACTTCCACGGTGCTCAGCAGTGCCAAAATACGCGATATTACTCGGTATGTTTAGTAGTATCCAAGTTCTGGGCCATATAACTTTATCGTATCTATGATCATCTAAATAAAATCATCGACTACTCTTTTCACACGTGCTGTTTTTGAATGCAGGGATCAAAGTCAGCTTTAAGGCCAATACAAACTATAATTTTCCAAAACTTTGGAAAACGAAGTTCTCCATTTCTTTCACTTCTTACGATATATCTTTTTTCAAATTTCTCTCTCTCTTTTTTGTGGTATAATTCCAAACAAATTGAGAACACATTTGTGCGTCATTAGATCGTCTGGTAGGAGGGATGAGATACAGCCAAGAAGAAGCACTGCAAAAACAAAAAGTCTTGACTGCATTAGCTCTTCCTCCCTTATTCCCCCAGCGTTCAGCTGTTTCCGACACCACTGGGACATAGGGCGAGGAGTGTAAAACACTATGCTCTTTGAAGAAGTTTTTTTTAATGCGTGTGAGAGAGAGAGACAGACGGATGGGTGGAGTACTTATTATTTATTCATGTGAGGCCATTGCCTTTCAGACAGGACAGGGTTTCCAAGACACAGACCCTGAGCAACGTGACCTGAAGGGCCCTTTGTCAACAGGTCGTTAAACTCAGCTCAACAAGACTCAGAGACAGAGAGGGGGCCGGTTAAGAGGGGTTCATAAACGGAATGTTCAGCTGCCTTTCAACACACCACCACTCTGAAGGCATTACACACACAAACACACACACACGCAGTGGCACAGACACACACACACACACGCACACACACATACACACACACACGCACACACACACACACACACACACACACACACACACCCCACACACACATACGCACACACACACATACACACACACTTACACACACACACATACGCACACACACACACACTTACACACATGCGCGTTTCAAATTTGTTAAAAGAATCTGATGTTAACATGAAATAATTAGCTGCAAAACCACATCATACTCCTGTTCCTTTTTGGTGAAATGTTGAAAGCAGATTTTGATAGTTATTCTGAAACAAAAAAGGAAGAAAATATCAATATCACGACAAGTTCTACCAGAATTCATATAGCAGAAAAATATCAGAACCATCTCCATATATTTACAGATGGATCTGTTCTTGATGACAAAAATGCCGGTGCGGCCTTCTATATTCCTGCCTTTAAAGTTGAAAAATCTTACTTTATTGGAAAACATCTTTCCATATTCACGGCTGAGCTAATTGCGATTATACAAGCTCTGAACTATTTAGTGAGCCATCAAATAGTTTTCTTGAAAATAGCATTCTTTGTTGATTCCATATCAGTACTTTATGCTCTAGAATTATTTAGCCTTGAAACAAGACCTGACTTAGTTATTGAGGCAAATCATTTGGTACATTATTTGAGGATTAAAGGGACTGAGGTCAGTTTTTGTTGGGTGCCTTCTCATGTGGGCATTCATGGCAATGAAACTGCTGATAAAGCAGCTAAAGAGGAGCACAAGCTTCAGAAAAATCGACAGAAATGCATGTCCGTCTTTCCGTAAAAGAGGCACACACTTTGTTAGAAAAATCAACATGGGGTCGATTTCATAACCGATGGAAGGAAAAGTTTTTAAAACATACAGGGACATTATTCCCCGAGAATATCATTATAGAAAAAAATACCGAATCCATCAGCTTGCTATACAAGATTAATAACCTCTACTTTCTTCCGTGTAAAACTTGATGCGCTGAAGACAAAGTATAGTAAAAATGTTACATGCATCTGTGGTAAGCAGTTCAGCTTGCATCATTGTTTGTTTCACTGTCAGCAGTTACGTACCTTCTTGCCCAAGTATTTCAAAGAGAATAACTATTCTGCAGATGATTTTTGGAAAGTTATTTCTGATGAGGTTCTTATTGTCGAACTTTCACAGGCATTAGTTCATAGCCCTATTTCTACATTCCTTTAATGTACTTCAGAACTGTGTTAATGATTTCTGATTATTGTTTTCATTATTGAATTGTTATTGTTAATTGTAATTGCATGTTAGTTATGCAATTTTGGTAGTTTTCTACCTTTTCTGTTTTATTCATCCCTCTCCCGCCCCCCTTCCCCCTCCCCCGTTTTTGTTTGTTTGTTTTTTGTGTGTTTTGTTGTTGTTTTTTTGTGTTTTTAAAAAAATCGTCTAATATCACTGATAGTGAAAAGACGCTAAATTAAAGAACGAACGAACACACACACACACACACACACACACACACACACACACACACACACACACACACACACACACTGGGGTACTACCACTTGAAGAACACAGGAACCTTCAATGCACCAAATTCGTCTTGAGAAGCTATACAGCAGAAAATGATTTGAAACCCGAACTGAATCTTAAGTCCGATACTGACTTTCCAAAAAGAGCTAGGACCATAGCCTCCCATATGACCATAAGTACATATACATCTACTACTATAACAAGCTCTGATCTAAATCTGAAGCATAATGTAGCCAAACAGTCCGTTTTATCCCCTATCCCACCCTGGGAACTCAAGAGAGCCCAGTTTGATATTGATTATACGAATGTAACAAAGACTGAAAAAATAAATTTACTGTCATCTTTTGCCCGAATCCACTTTTGTGATCAATATCCAAACCACCTGATGGTTTATACAGATGGTTCTGTGTTAAAAAATAATGCAGGTGCCGCATATATCATACCTGAACTGAACTCAGAACAAATTTATAACGTGGGAAAAAATAAGTCAATCTTTACCGCGGAGCTAGTTGCAGTACTTATGGCAATGTACTTCATACTCGATTTGCCAAAAAAATATATTTCAGATTGCTTTTTGTGTTGACTCTAAGTCAGTCATTAATGCTATCAAATCTTTACACTCCAAAGTTAGATCTGAAATTATTATTGAAATTAAACATCTATTTCATTTACTCTCATTGAGGGGTATTAGTACTACATTTATCTGGATTCCTTCACATTGTGGCCTTCTTTATAATGAGAAGGTTGATCTCTTGGCGAAAAAAGGAGCAAAGGAATCAGCTGAGTCAACATATTTATCTCTTCCATTTTCATTGCAGGAATGTTATAGTATAGTAGAACAAATCCAGCGATCATACTTTCAGTCAGAAGAAAGGAAAATGGGCCGTTCCAACTTATACGAAGAAATAAGTAATATTTATGGAATTGTTGGTAAACATGAACAACACATTTACAGTAAAAGGCAGATTGCATCATTGATCTGCAGATGGAAACTGAACTGTTTCAAGACAAAATACATAAAAAGTGTTTCCTTTATATGTGGTAATCCTGTAACAAGTGATCATGTATTTACTTGCGACATGTTAAAATGTCATATACCTGTACAAGCATCTTTTCCGATGCAAGAAATATTGGACTCATCACTTTTATTGTTCAGTTCCTTTAAATCGTTGTTAAATAGTCCAATTGGGTTGCTGTTATAACTTCCCCCCCCACCCCCCACCCCTTCTTTTTTTTGTGTGTCTAATATCACTTAATGTGGATAGGCATTAAATGAATTAAAACACACACACACACACGCATAAGCACACACACACATACACGCACATACACGCACACACACACACACACACACACACGCGCGCGCACACGCACACATACGAACACACACACACACACACACGCACACATACGAACACACACACACACACACGCACACGCACACATACGAACACACACACACACACACGCACACACACACACGAAAACACGCGCACGCACGCACGCACGCACACACACACACGCACACACACACACACACACACACACACGCACACACACACGCGCGCGCACACACACACACACACACACACACACACAGAGCCTGACAGCTGTGACTTTCGCTAAAAGTCCCTTGTCAAGTGAATGGAAGCGAAGGGACGGCACGGGGCAAGCGGGGTGAGGAAGGGGGACGGCGACGTATCGATCCACGAGGGTCAGGGGTCCACAGGGAGTCAACGCCCCCACTGACAGGTCTCCCTCTTTTTATAGTTAAAGTGTGGGATGTAGCCCTTGCGCCCCTACCTCCCCCCCCCCCCCCACCCCCGCAACAATGTGTGGAGCAGAGTGGAGAAGAAGAAGAAGAAGAAGAGGAAGAAGAAGAAGTAGAAGCAGAAAACGATGTATATACCCACCGTGAGATTGGTTTGCCTTGCTTTCTCCTCATGCCCCGATCTGGTTTCGTGTCTTGTTCCCAATGAAGCAAAACAAGCTGTATGGGGAAAAGCTATCTTTGCAGAGTTTTGGACAGTATGGGTATGGGGACGACTGTCGACTTTTTTTTTCTTTTTTGTGTGTGTGTTAAAATTCAATGCCATCACACTCTATCTGCATTCACTGTGTGTGTGTGTGTGTGTGTGTGTGTGTGTGTGTGTGTGTGTGTGTGTGTGTGTGTGTGTGTGTCTGTGTGTGTGTGTGTGTGTGTGTTTGATGGTTTCTGTTTGTCGTTTTTATCGGGAAGGGGACGGTGGAGAGGGAGTGCACAGTGGGAATGGGGGCTGGTCAATGACCAGAAAGGATGTAGAAATGACTGGATGACCCATTACATTTACTGTTTCTGACCCCCCCCCCACTCCCCGCCCCCTATTAAGCGTTATCCATTTCTGTCCTAAACGGGCATTCAGGTTTTCTTGTGGACCACCTGAGGATTGATTCGCTTCGTAGATATTTCTGTCGTCAACGAAACTGGTTAGTCGGTTCATCTCTGTCCCTCATCTCTCTGTCTCTGTCTCTCTCTCTCTGCCTCTATAACTCCGGTATAAAAAAATGTTGGCACCACATTCCAAACAAACATGCAAACTGACCAAAGACATAAACCGTCAACTGATTGTTGAAGAAAGGATTGGAAAACCAGTTCCTCAGTCAATAAAAAACAAAGTTTGAAAATACCCTTTCAGTCTTAAAGAGAGAAAAGAGAGTTAAACCACTGAAGGAAAGATGTATATCTAGAGCCTTCGTGGACATCTTTTTGGGAAAATCAAAACTACCAGCAGATATCAGAATTCGTTCAATTTCTACAACAGCCCAGTTTTTGAGAATCAACATAACTCCTTGTCGCATTTATTTTATATCGGTCAGCTAATTGTCGAAGTAAAAAAAAAAAATCTGATTAATATAAGTTGTTCACACAACGTAAAACATAATTCATTTAGTCACTGCTGCTTATTGCTGAGAAGCCGACCACGTAAGTCGAGTCATGGGTGAAAATACATTAAAAATAATATCATCAATCAGAAAAATAGACCAAAATTTCGTTATACATAAAATACACGCACCCATGGTAACCGTAACTACATCGCTTATACCATTAGACATATCAGCATATCAACTACACTCATTGCCTCAGTTAAAAAGAGAGAGACTGGTAGAGAGAGAGAGACAGACAGACAGACAGACAGACAGAGATACAGGCAGACAGAGAGAGAGGGAGAGGGGGGAGAGAGACAGACACAGACAAACAGATACAGAAATCACAAACACATTTTGTCTCCTTTGGTGCGTGGCCTCCTGGCGACCTAACACCGATAGCATCCTGACCCTGTAGACTGCCGTCACGAGGACTGTGGTAGAGTAGCTTAGATGTTGGGTGTCTACAGGATACTCAGGATGAGAAGACTGATGGTAACACTTATGAACTGGCGTGGATGAAAGGGCAACACAAATAAGTTGTGTTTTTGTTTTTTTAAGAAAGAAAGTAGACGACTGAAAAAGGATAAAATAAAGTTTTTAAAGCGGTGAAAAAGATAAAAGTATTTGGCACCGAATTTTTTAGATAACAGGGATAGTGATAAGAAACTCTAGGGAGATCTGGACAGTACAAGGTCTTGAGAGAAGAGGACAGAAACTACAATCATCAGCAGTTCAGTTTACTGTGAACGCTATCAAGCGTTACGATTCGCCCATCGTCTCCTTTCTTCAGAAGCAACCAAAACTCTAGCCTACACTGAAGTCCTCTCCATGTCCAACTTCAGTGACTCACTTCTGTCCGCGTGTTCCAACCACCATCTCCAGAAACTCATATAAAGAAAAGTTTTAAAACTTTTTTTAAACTGCGAGTCAGGAGCTCGAGACTTTCAAAAAGGTGAACATCTTCAACCAGTCCTCACAACTCTAAATTGGCTTCCGTTCAAGTTTTCAATACTTTATCACACGGTGTTCCTCTGATGGCCGTGGTCTCTTGAAAATCTTCTTTTACACTCCGTCAAAGCAGCTTCACTCTTCAACTGATTCAAAAAACTCTTTGCGTTCCACACACCGAAAAGTAAAATCCACGGACAGCTTTGTTTGTTGTTCCTTTTCTTTTTGCAGGCCACACACCTCGTAACATACAATTATTATCTACCACGTGAAACTCACCAAATACAGTCTGATATAAACGCCGTTTGACTTTGCCAGTTGGAACGGATGGGGCCCTCCTAACCCCCCCCCCCAATCCCCCCCCTCCCCCCCAAAAAAAAACTCTCGAAACTTTCATAATTTCTCCCGAACAATTGGCTGTGCATTTGCTCCTTTGAAATTGTGCGACTAGTATATGCGTGAATGCATATTCGATGTCCGAAGAAGAGAGAGAGAGAGACTGAGTGAGTGAGAGAGGGAGGGAGGGAGAGACAGACAGACAGATGTGAAAGGTGCGGCGATGGATGGAGGCAGAGATACCGAGACTGAAGAATGATATATATATATATATATATATATACATACATACATATATATATATATATATATATACATATACATGCATACATTTCATACATACGATTTGCAGTATGGCAACAATTTCATCATCTTCGTCCTGTGGGAAAGTGCCAAATTTATGCTGGGTGTCTGGGACTCGAACTCACAACATTCTGAATGCGAGCACAGTGCTCGACAAACTGTGCCAGTCAGGAAAGATACCGATTTATCAGGTTTTAAAAATAAATTTCTGCGCACAGCAACTGCACTTGAAATGTAATATAAATCGTGTGCTTCTAATTGAGTAAACAAGCGTCCTTCAGCCAACTGTCTGGGTTTTTTCCCCCATTTAATTATTACAATTATAATCAACGAAAAAAAAAGTGAGGAAAAAGAACCGCGAGCAAAAGAGAGAAGGTAAAAAAACAAAACAAAAACAAAAAAAAAAAAACGAGAGAGAGAGAGAGAGAGAGAGAGAGAGAGAGATATGAAACAATGCATCATTCCTTTATTACCCTCGATCAAATCCTATTTTGAGGAGCCCGCATCACACAGGCCAGAGGGACGCTTGGGAATCAACTTAGATGACAGAAATAACGGCAGACATGACGCTGGGCTTGGTTGTGACCCTGAACATTCATGTGTTATCACGCACGAACGCGCGCGCGCGCACGTGTGTGTGTGTGTGTGTGTGTGTGTGTGCCTGCACTGCTGGTGACATTTTCTGAAATTAACAGTTATTACCATTTTTAAGATTTTGAGAGAAACATTGCATAACGATTTTATGTGTTTGGACAGCAGCGGAATCGGCCGCATTTTGTTGTGTAGGAAAGTAACGACGTTTTGTTACGTATCGGATTGCAGCCACACGCATGATTCTAGCTCTTAGCTTACTTCACAGTCTCATTTCATTTTCTCAGTCGCAAACGTTTTGAACTGAAACACTGCCTTGGACAAACTTGCCAGAGTGCGATTCCCATGGGAAAATCAAACAAAGTGTGTTTTTAATATTCGGGGAATTGTTAATATTCAATCTGTTCTTATGCTTATAATAAAGTGTAACATGTCCTCATCAGAAGAAATTGGTTTATGGGGTTAATCCCCCTGGTTGTAAAAAAAACCTCTTTTTTTCTGTTCGTTTGAGGACAGTTTTTATTGAGGAACTGATTAGACGTACACTAAACATTTAGTATTTTAGTAAACAATAGCCAAGGTCACCACAGAAAACTGGACATATACGGGAATGACCCAAACAGTGGGTGTCGGGAGTACATTTTCCTGTGCACTGAAGTGTATCCTTGCTGGACATTGACCTACGAAAAAAGTTTCATAAGCAAGCTTTATAGGTAAATGTCCACCAATGATGGACACTTCTGCTGCATGCATACTGCCTGGGGGTGGGCTAAACTGATTCAGTTGTTTAAAATTACATCTCACACACACACACACACACACACACACACACACACACATTCCAGACACCGGGCGAAGTGGGTACCATCACGGATAGACGACTGGGAGAACGTGAGTTTGAACCCATCAAGTATGATTATCATTGAGTGATTTTTCGCTAGCTGCCGGGTCCTATCCATAGAGGAGTTTTATGTTAAGAAAACAGGAACTACACAGCTGAGTGTCATTCACGTGTCTTTGACTGTTTTGTTTTTAAAATCATATTATTTTACAGCACTGAAGTCCCCATTATCTCTCGAAACTTAGGTGAAAACGATATATATCATATAAGGAAGCGTATAGTAGTTTATCACGCAGTCTCAGGCCCGACGGTTTATCCATATCGGCATAGTAATTGTCTTCGTACTTATATCTGTTATCAAAAATATATAATTCAGAGGTAAAAAAATAAATCCCACATTATCTGGTCTCACGTGCACTGCGCTCATGGTGACATCAGTTCCGACTGTCCTCTTAATGTCCGTGTCTGTGGTGAGCTCTTGTCATAGACTTCGGTGTTCGGAGATTCGTGGGTTCTGTCTTTGGAGGGACGTGGTGGCGGTCTCCACTCCAGGAAAGGCTCTCACCTGGCATGGTTACGCGACGAAGCAACTGGTTGTCATCA
>NC_134899.1:24019026-24041526 GCF_041734735.1 Babylonia areolata
AAGTCAACCACGAGAGGTAACGCGTAAACACAGCAAAGGAATCTATGCAACGAACAAAAATATGACGTTACCTCGGCGTCGCAATAAATAATTTTCTGTCGGCAAAACGGTTAGACTAAAATCAAATTCATCAGATTACCCCCCAAAATACGTAGGAGCGCAGCAAACATTACTTGGCATTGACTGATATAGATATTAGTCTTTATAAATTATCAGGGTGTTTTTAAAGATAGGCAATGTTTGAATTTTTCAGTGACGTGCCGGTGCTTTCGTCTCAGTGTTGATCATTTTAACACAACCGTCTGCTACGCTTAGTTTTGCCATGTCAGAGCGCCCCCCCCGCCCCCCCCCCCCCCAATATATATATATATATCTTTATATATATATATGCACGCAGACACACACACACACACACACACACACACACACACACACTGAGTTTCTGTTGTTGCTGGAACAAGCACCCTTTTTTCATTCACCATTTATATTTACAGTCAGCCTGAATAAAAAGAATTCAGAAAAAAAAACTATGAATATATGGGAATGCCCCACCCGGCTCCCCTTCAACATACAAAGGGATCATAGTGGCAAAAATAACAAAACGAAATACAATACACGATCATACACTCACTCTGGGGAGGGAAAAAACACAATAGCATTGCTTTTTGCAGTAATAAATATTATATAAGAAAAATGGCACAGCAATAAGTGACTGGCGCATGTAGTGCCTAAATATTAGCACAATACAGACAGCAGTGCAGCGACTCTGCTAGTTCGGTAACGAGAGAGCGATCCGCAGGGACAACTGATCCTGCAAAGGGAAAGCATCATGCTGTCTGTTGTGGTATAACTTCTTCCGCCACTGCCACCCACCCCCTTCCCACTCAAACCAACCCCACAAGGAGAATAGCGTGACAGAAACTGCGCCGGTATACATTTACACAACTGTTACATCGCTAACCATCGCTTCCTAGCCTTTTTCCTGTCACTTAACTACCCTATACCCCTTCCTCGCCAGTCTCGCGTTTTTCTCCAAAACCAGCACCAGCCAGACTGGCGCAATAGCCGAGTGGTTGAAGCGTTGGACTTTCAATCTGAGGGTCCCGGGTTCGAATCTCGGTAACGGCGCCTGGTGGGTAAAGGGTGGAGATTTTTCCGATCTCCCAGGTCAACATATGTGCAGAACTGCTAGTGCCTAAACCCCCTTCGTGTGTATACGCAAGCAGAAGATCAAATACGCACGTTCAAGATCCTGTAATCCATGTCTGCGTTCGGTGGGTTATGGAAACAAGAACATACCCAGCATGCACCCCCCTCCCCCTGAAAGCGGAGTATGGCTGCTTACAAGGCGGGGTAAAAACGGCCATACACGTAAAAGCCCACTCCCGAGTCGTGTACATACGAGTGAACATGGGAGTTGCAGCCCACGAACGAAGAAGAAGAAGAAAAGCAAGATACTCTTCTCCACCCCCAACCTCCGCACCCCCTTCCCACATCGCCTGCCTTATCCTTCCTCCTAAAGTTGAAAGCAATCTGTCTGTTGCCTGCTCTTGCCTGATCCCTGTTCTTGCTCCATGACAAAAATTTTTATCTATCTATTTATTTATTTATCTATTTATTCATTCATTATCTGTTTTATTTTCTATCTGTCACACTGCCGCATTCACTCAACTCAAGCTCACACGACAGATAGACTCGCACACAACGTTCGCATTCTGACCTCACTCTTACCCAGGAATAAACAACATAACGACGTAAAGACACTCCTTTCTGGTTATTGATATATAAAAATCATATGAAAAGTCCAATCCAGGAAGTGCGATTTTTCAGCCAAACACCTTCGTCCAAAAACAGGCCAGGCGCTGAGGATCCAGTACTTCAAAATCAGCTTCCCTGAACCTCCACAGTTCAACAAGGTTACATCTCACATTCTCTCTCAGAATGGTGACTGTTCTATGACTCAGACCCCAAGGTCTATTTTTTCCCAGGTCACTCCTGTGACCAGTTCAGCTGTGCGCAGAGAGGGAAGTGGCAAGAATTTTGGTGCACTTCACAAGGCAACTTGTGAACATATAATCACCTCAGCGCCAAAAGACACATGCATCACGAGCCTTTCTCCAAATATCAAGTTCAAATTAATACGGTAACACAGCCACACCATACAGGAAATCTGACCTTTACAATAAGCACATTATGACAACCAACTTGGTGTCATGACACCATCATATCATATCGCAACTTAAAAACCTATTTCCACGCCCAAGTTTAACACTTCCCAAACACACTGCACACAAAATGCTACCTCATCCCGCCAGCACCCCCCACCCTCCATTCCCCCGCACACAAAATTTAGCTCATCCTGCTACAACCCCCACCCCATCCACACCCACTCTCCACAGCCCCAGCTATGCATCATGTGATGAGGGGTTGGCTGGAGGGAGGGGAGGGAGGAGGTAGAGGTGGGGAGCGGGGAAGGAATATGGTCAAGGACGGCAGGAGAAAGAACAACTCATGACTGAACACTAAATCCAGATGGCGCCTAGTTTTTTCCCCCTCTTCTTCAGATTCTGTCCATTGCTTTCAGTTGGCACACACCCCCTATCCTCCCACCACTCTCTCTCTTTCTCTCACATGCACACACATTCCTACTGACGTACCGCAGCTTCCACACACACACACACACACACACACACACACACTCACACACAGATGCACGCAGACTCTCACTTGCACACACACACAATCCTACAAATCGCAGCTTCCACTACACTCACACACACACACACACACACACACACACACACACACACACACTCTCTCTCTCTCTCTCTCAGTTTGTCTGTCTGTCTCTTAATCTCTCGTTCTCTATCACGTCTCACATTCCTATATATCGCAACACCAACACACACCCACACCCACACACAAATGCACGCAGACGCTCACATGCACACACACACGAACATTCATACTTATCGCAGCTTCACACACACACTCTCTCTCTCTCTCTCTCTCTCTCTCTCTCGTTCTCTATCACGTCTCACATTCCTATATATCGCAACACACACACACACACACACACACACACACACACACACACAGAGGATGCGGAGACACACTCTCACATAATGACAATGAGTATATAACTGAACAAACGGCACGAAAACCAGAGTTCCTGGATTGAAAACGGCAACAGTGAGACAGTGATTTTTTTTTTCCTGAAGAAGAGCCTGTGGCTCGATACGTCGCCTCTTTTATCCCACGTAAGTCGACTTTTACCAAGATTCTTTTAGTCTACCTCCAACAGTGAGACAGTGTCACGCACGCCGAAGTGCCACCAGAACCTGCACTGCCAGACAGTCAATCTAATTTCATCGCTGCACCTTATCATTATCGGCCCCTAAGCCCTTGATGGTCTAGTGTACCGCTTGACATTGAAAAGTGTGTGTGTGTGTGTGTGTGTGTGTGTGTGTGTGTGTGTGTGTGTGTGTGTGTGTGTGTGTGTGTCTGTGTACGTGTGGTGTGGTGTGAATGCATGTGTGTGCGTGAGTAGGCAGATATATGACGAGAACATGAACGTGTATAGAGGTGTTGTATATTCACTTAGATATTGTTTTTGCAGTCAAAACAGGAAGAGAAAGGAAAGAAGGAAAATAATGATTTAATCATCCTGGCGGATTAGACAATCAGCATAAAAAATCGGATTAGGCGACAAGCTTTGGTTTTGTTACGGTCTTTGAAATGGTAGTCCAATTCAATTTCTGTGATTGAATACGGTCTCATATCGTATTCTCCGTATTATCCCTGATCTGATATGGCTAAAGTCTTTTGAATACTTGCTGTGATAACGGAATGAACTGATCTGATTAAAATGACAGAGCTAAGGATGCCTGTTTAATATATGTGTGTAACCTGTCCGCTTTTAATACTGAAAGGGAAAGTTAAGTATATGAATTTCATAAATGGGCATTTCACATGGAGAACAACTTTTAAAATACCGAGAACATGCTAAATATGTTATGCATTTCATGAAAATGGAACTATTGTTTGTGAAATTTTCAACGCTTTATTTTCTATGAAAAAAAAAAATCAAAATTCTCTATTGTATTCGGTTCTTATTTTCTCGTGGGTTTTGCTGGTTTCCTTTTTGTTTTGTTTTATTTCCCTTTCAAGTTTTGGGAGAAATACTGAATAAAATGTATCTAGAAAATACTTATCTTTTTACATGGTCCATGGTGAGAATAAACTGACACCCACAGAGCCCAGTTAAGTGGTCAAGCTCCTGTTTGAATGCCTGTGTGAAACGTCTCTGTATCTCTGTCTCGCCCCCTCTTATTATGGTTGTCAATGGAATAGCATTTTAGTTAATTTAGATTTAATTATTTTTATTTGTTCAACTGTACACATGTTAGTTGATTTCTTTTAAAATAATTTTTTATGCAGACAGATATTACCCACTTTGCCCCACCCCTCCTTTCAAACCCCAAACAGAAAATGCCCATCTAATGGATTACGTCTGACGCTAAAAGACAATGTATCTTCTTCTTCGTTCGTGGGCTGCAACTCCAACGTTCACTCGTACGTACACGAGTGGGCTTTTACGTGTATGACCGTTTTTACCCCGCCATGTAGGCAGCCATACTCCGTTTTCGGGTGTGTGCATACTGGGTATGTTCTTCTTTCCATATCCCACCGGACGCTGACATGGATTACATAATCTTCAACGTGCATATTTAATCTTCTGCTTGCGCATACACACGAAAGGGGTTCAGACACAAGCAGGTCTGCACAAAGGCTGACCTGGGAGATCGGAAAATTCTCCACCTTTTACCCACCAGGCGCCGTTACCGATATTCGAACCCGGGACCCTCAGATTGAAAGTCTAATGCTATAACTACTCGGCTATTGCGTCCGTCAGACAATATAATTTATCAAAGCTAACTCTCCGCCGCTCTCTCTGTCTCTCTCCCTCTGTCTCCTCAGTCTAATATCATCATCTTAGACGAACAGACTATAATTAAATAAACGAAAACGAAACGATCCCTCTGTCTCTGTCTGTCTGTTGCTCTCTCTCTCTCTCTCTCTCTCTCTCTCTCTCCCCTCCAGCCCCACCCACCCACCCCCAATCTCTTGCCCCTCTCTCTGTGCATAATTTATTATGCTTCTTCTTTATTGCGGTCTGCCCGTCCATTATTGCACTCGCAACACGATAGCTTTTGTATCCGGCAGACCGCATAAATACAGTCCTTTCTTGCCCCTAAATCTCCGGAATTATTTTCCCCATCATTATCTTCCCACGCTGTTCGTTCTGTTTGTTCCTTCCGTACTGTCTGGTCATATATTACCGGATATTTCTTTTATCAATTCTGGACGTAGTTCATTTGATGTGCTCTTCGCTTATCTGAGAGAGATGGATGCCGAAAAACTGTAAATGGTTATCATTTTCCCTGATCAATTCTCTCTCTCTCTCTCCCTCCCTCCCTCCCTTTCACAATCTTTCCCATTACTGTATTGTCTATACATGTCATTGAACTATAGATATATGCTTAGCAATATGTATATATATATATAATCATTTTCGTGTGTGCTTTTTTTCTTATCTTTTTTCAATTTTTTGTCCAGAGGGATGGATACTAAAAAAGGGGAAAAAAAGAAAACGTGTATATTTACCCTCTTAAAACACACTCGTTTCGTTTCTTTCCGTGTTCAAAACTAAGTTTGTTTATTGAAGAGAAGATATGACCGCGTATTTGCTAATTTCGTTTTATGATCACGTGTCTGCACCCCTTCATGAGGGGCGATTGCCCACCATTGAATAAATTATCCGTGTCCGTATCTTTCTCTATTTCCCCATGCCATTAGACCTTTCGTGAATGCTGGTCTTTTTCTCGAGGGATAGTAACTCGTATGCTTCGTGCCGCACGCATCTTGCACAAATAAAACATCCCTCGGCTAACCCTCGGTCTTTTCCCCCTGCTCTCTTTGTGCATCAGTAAAGCGACCTTCAAATTAACAAAATTGTCGAACGATGATACGCTTTGGCGGAATCTCTCCCCTTCCATTGCTCTTATCCAAATGATTATATCCCCAGTCGGTATATTATTCTGGTGTCTGTTCTCCGACAGACTCTGACGGTGGGCCTGCCATAATTATGACATCGTGTGTCGTGCCTTCGCGTCGCGTTGCACCCCATCGCTTCGTAGCGATTCCCATAATGCCATATTTCAATCTCCATCGCTTCGTAGCGATTCTCATAATGCCTTATTTCAATCTCCATCGCTTCGTAGCGATTCCCATAATGCCATTTTTCAATATTCATCGCTTCGTAGCGATTCGCATAATGACATATTTCAATCTTCACTCGGACCAGCCCCGTCGGACGCTCTGAGCACCCAAACCGGAGCTCCACAGGGCTGCGTCCTCTCGCCAGCTCTCTTCACGCTGTACACCGCCAACTGCCACAGCAACGACGACTCCATTGTGCTGGCCAAGTTCACAAACGACACTTGGCTGTCCGGACTGGTTTTGAGGTGTGACGAGGCTCGCCGTGGAGGAGCTGGTCGAGTGTTGTTGCTAACAGCAAGTTCCTGGAACTGAACGTCCAGAAAACGAAAGAAGCGGTGGCCGACTTCAGGATGTCCAAGCCCAGCGTTGACCCCATTGTCATCAGGGACAAGCCTGTGGCGATGGTCGACCTCCGAAAGTACCTGGGCATCCTGATCGACGGCCGGTTCCACTGTTCTCCAACGTCGATGCTGTCTGCAAGAAAGCTATTCAGCTCCCGTGGAAGTCGAGACAGTTCAAAGGGAATCCCTGGATCTTCCACATCTACAAGTCCACTATCCACAGCGTGTTGATCTTCAACCAGCTATGCTACCAGTGCAACACCAAGAAGGTCGACATGGAGAGGCAGAGTGAGGAGAAGGTCATCTTGAATGCATCCTCCATCATCGGTGAAACAATGACGCCCCTGGACTGGACACGCTGTTCCATGCCGCTGCTCTCAGCACGCTGCAAAGGACCCGAGCGGACGCCACCCACCCACCCACTCCACCAGGTGCTGACTGCTTGTAAGTCCTGGAGGGAGTCTTCTTAACGACTGCTCTGTTTCAGGACCAAGACCAAGCGCATGAGGAACTCCTTCCTCCAAACAAACATGTGGCTCCACAACGAGTCCCTTCAGTGACACCACCGGACTCGTCTGGCTGTTCTCAACCGACACGACACAGTGTGTGTGTGTGTGTGTGTGTGTGTGTGTGTGTGTGTGTGTGTGTGTGTGTGTGTGTGTGTGTGTGTTACAATTATGCTTAATGATTTTAACATACGTATTTAATTGTGTTAAATGACTTCGTCCATTTTGATGAAATTTGTTTTATGGGGAGAAATATTTGTTCATTATCTTATAAGGATTCAAAGTAGTGTTGTTGATGTATTTTGACTTTTAAAATGCTGTGAGGAGTGAAAGTGGGAGTCGTAAGAGATAGTGAGAAATGGGGCCCGTGCGTGGGGTGGTAAAGAGAGAGAGAGAGAGAGAGAGAGAGAGAGAGAGAGAGAGAGAGAGAGGGAGGGGGGAGGAGGCTGGGCAGAGGACAATCCGGGATGGATCCCGGGAGAGAAGGCTGGAGAGTTTTTTTGAGAGAGAAAGAATTGCTCTGGGTTACGTACATCATATTTCTTAAGGTTTAAGTGGGCCGATCTTTATTTATTTATCTATTCATTTATCTATTCATTTACTTATATTTTTTTTACAATTTCATGAACGAAAAACGTCATTTTAATGCATTATCTCATGTGATATTGTCGCCAAACATGTTAATTTTCCTTGTATTTTTATGAGGACATTAAAATTGTTTGACTGATTGATTAGTTGACTGACTGACTGATTGAACCGGGGAAGACAAAAGACAATCCATTTAAGAGGTTGTCTCTCGCTTCTCGCTTCAGTTTCTGGACGGTTTTATGCTTTAAAAAAAGAAAAGAAAAGAAACCAACAACTGGGAAACACGTAGACAGGGAGACAGATAGACGTACATATGGACAGACAGAAACACGTGGACAGAGAGACAGACAGACGTACATATGGACAGACAGAAACACGTGGACAGAGAGACAGATAGACGAATATGGACAGACAGAAACACGTGGACAGGGAGACAGATAGACGAACATATGGACAGACAGAAACACGTGGACAGAGAGACAGACAGACGTACATATGGACAGACACGTGGACAGAGAGACAGATAGACGTACATATGGACAGACAGAAACACGTGGACAGAGAGACAGACAGACGTACATATGGACAGACAGAAACACGTGGACAGAGAGACAGACAGACGTACATATGGACAGACAGAAACACGTGGACAGAGAGACAGATAGACGTACATATGGACAGACAGAAACACGTGGACAGAGAGACAGACAGACGTACATATGGACAGACAGAAACACGTGGACAGAGAGACAGACAGACGTACATATGGACAGAGAGAAACACGTGGACAGAGAGACAGACAGACGTACATATGGACAGACAGAAACACGTGGACAGGGAGACAGATAGACGTACATATGGACAGACAGAAACACGTGGACAGAGAGACAGACAGACGTACATATGGACAGACAGAAACACGTGGACAGAGAGACAGATAGACGAACATATAGACAGACAGAAACACGTGGACAGAGAGACAGATAGACGAACATATAGTTTCAGTTTTTCAGTTTCACTTTCTCAAGGAGGCGTCACTGCGTTCGGACAAATCCATACACGCTACACCACATCTGTTGAGCAGATGCCTGACCAGCAGCATAACCCAACGCGCTTAATCAGGCCTTGAGTGCATGCTTACATATTTGTGTACCTATGAAAGTGGATTTCATTTTATGTAATTTCGCCAGAGGACAACACTCTCGTTGCCATGGGTTCTTTTTCAGTGCGCCAAGTGCGTGCTGCACACGGGACCTCGGTTTATCGTCTCATCCGAAAGACTAGACGCTCAGTTTGATTTCCCAGTCAAACTTAGGAGAAAGGGCGAGAGCGGGATTCGAACCCACACCCTCACGGACTCTCTGTATTGGCAGCTGAGCGTCTTAACCATTCTGCCACCTTCCTCAAGACAGACAGAAACACGTGGACAGAGAGACAGACAGACGTACATATGGACAGACAGAAACACGTGGACAGAGAGACAGACAGACGTACATATGGACAGACAGAAACACGTGGACAGAGAGACAGACAGACGTACATATGGACAGACAGAAACACGTGGACAGAGAGACAGACAGACGTACATATGGACAGACAGAAACACGTGGACAGAGAGACAGACAGACGTACATATGGACAGACAGAAAGACGTGGACAGAGAGACAGATAGACGAACATATGGACAAACACGTGGACAGAGAGACAGACAGACGTACATATGGACTGACAGAAACACGTAGACAGAGAGACAGACAGACGTACATATGGACTGACAGAAACACGTAGACAGAGAGACAGATAGACGAATATGGACAGACAGAAACACGTGGACAGGGAGACAGATAGACGTACATATGAGACAGAGGAGTGGATAAAAATGGGAGAGACATACTGAATGAGGAAACCAAGGGATAAAGGGATAAGAGATGGTACACTATTGTACTCTAAAAGAGAGAGGGAGAGGAGTGAGGAGGGACAGACTGGAAAGAGAGAGTGGGAAAGAGAGGGAGAGAGAGGGAGGGAGAGAGAGTGTGTGTGTGTGTGAGTGGGAGAGACAGTGGGAGAGAGAGAGAGAGGGAGAGAGCATGAGACACAGAAAGGGAAAGAGAAGGAGGTGGAAAGAATATGGTATTGAATTCAGTGTGTATAACCATTTTCGCCCACATTTGTACCACACACACACACACACACACACACACACAACACACACACACACACAAACAACACACACACTCGCACGCACTTCCTCTATCTTTCTCTGTGTCTTTCTGTCACTCTTTCTCTATCTGTCCTTGTCTGTCTGTCTCTCTGTCCTTTCTCTCTCTTCCTCTCGCTCTCTCACGCACTGAGCAAACTCATAATTATTCACTGAAGAAAAGAGAGGCCTGAAAAATAAAGTGTTTTAAATGTTTTCGCTGACACTTTCTCCGGAATCATTTTATGGATGTGTCTCCGTATTGCGCATTCATTTTTGTTTGTTTTGTAATTCCCAGTTTTACGTTTAAAGTATTCCTTGTCTGAACTGTGCAAACAGCTCCAATACAAATGCACAGATTATCATCCTGGTAACTAGCATTAAACACATACACGCACACACGCACGCATGCATGCATGCACACACACACACCTTTTTTTCGCATAACGCGACAAAATCGGGTATGTTCAACTGTTTAGTTTCGTCATTATCTATGGATATGTTTCCCTTTCTTTATTAAACGCCAGTCATACAACGTACTCCGTTGCTCAATAAAATCAGTTTTTACGAAGTAAACATCGTAATCAAGGCGCGCCACATAAGTGGAAACGGCGTACCACACATATTTTTTTTTTATCTGATGATGATGGAGACTCCCGTCGGACCGACGGATGAGTAGGCAGACAGGCTTATTTGTCGGTGTGTGTCCTCACTGCCTGACCAGCACAGGTGACTTTTTTTTTAGTGAGGAGGAGTTGTGCAGTATTACAAAGCGACATATGTTAATCATTGTAAATAATCTTATCTACAGTAAGAACATCGGGAATGTAGGTATTCTGTCACTGACGTAATGCAGTAACATACGAACTCTCAAATATCAAACACTACCACAAATCACAACAATGCGTCGTATTTCATGTCACAGTTTTTAAAGTGATACTTTCCCTCGCTAGGCGACAACGCGGCGTATGTGAGTGGTTTCCCCGAGGATGAGGGGGGCGTGGGGGGAGGGGGTGCTGGGGGGGGGATGTCTCAGACAATGCTGGAGAGCGTGTGAGGACAAAACAGTCATACGATGAGGAATACCTTGGACTCCCAGTCTGTAGCGTCAGAACACGTTCATTCAGCCTCTGTTTTATGGAAGATAACATACTAAATAACTAGGATGCATTTTCACTTTTTCTTCCCGTTGTTCCTTTCTTTTTTCCACTGGAAACAAGGTTCCTTTGTTTGAAAAGACGCGTAACTGTACAATATTACAAAGCAACTTATGTTAATCATTGTAAATAATCCTTATCTACAGTAAGAACATCGGGGATGTAGGTATTCTGTCATTGACATAATGCAATAACATACAAACTCTCTTGATATTCTACACGAAGAAAAAAAAAGGCTAAAGCAATCAAACAATGGAACCCGTGTTTCCTGCTGTGCTACTGTCTAATCGAATACATTTTTTATGAAAAAAATCATTTCAAAAAGAATTTTAAAGTTTTTCCACACCTGATTTTTTTCATATATGAAAACTGCACTATTTTACTACAAAATATTTCTTTACATTTCACGGAGTATGTGCAAAGCGAGGACGACATTGACCAAGAGGGAGACGTGATTTCAAACTCGGCCAGATGGAGCCATGACCGACAAAGACTTTCGTGCTACAGGAAAACAGTTCCCACACCCAGGAAAACGACGCTCGTTAGCCACGAGGTGGGCAGTCCTCCCAGGGAAGAGAAGCCCAGATTAGCCAGACAACACAAGACGTGTTTATTTCAGCAACAGTTCACCGCCGCCACTGCGGACAGAGTCAAGGCAATCAAGGACCCCTCCTGAAGGGAATTCACTCCCGTGAGAAAGGGCAGCGACTGTACCCACGAACCTAAAAATAGACCTACATTCGTCCGTGCATTGGACCAAACGGACGGGAAAACCGTGGCATGTCTGTTGAGGAGTGGGGGTGGGGGAACGAGTAAAACATGTCTATTTGCTTGAAAAAGGTCTTAAGTATCATTTTCATTGTGAAATGAGTAATTACCTTCTTCAAGAAAGTAATTATTCAACACGGTCAAAAACAACACGGTTGTGCAATGTAAATCTTAAATAAAAATTTTCAAACCTGGGCTGGTTTTGATTTGAATATTCCAACCTAAATCACTGCAGCAAAAGAAGTCAAAATCATTACTGTATGACTTGTGCGGTCAAAGCGGCATCTGCAGAGTGGCTCTATCAATTCATGATGACAATTTTCGCTTTCCATCAATCAGCGTTCTCTTCCGCACACCAGTGCTGCATTATCACATGACGACTTCCTCTTAATCAGTGGCTGAAGCAGCCCATGTTATGATCGTTTGCTTTTATCATCTAAACAACAACAACAATCTTTTCGCCTCATCTTCTGTTCTGCCGCCTGCCAGCAGTCCGCAGAGATCCATCACTTATTATACTGATGCCAGTTTACCGAAAAGGACGCGCGTGCACATGAGTGGAGTGTGGCATCTTTTTCTCTTTCTGTTTTTGATTTTTAAAATGATAATATGAATTTGATATTGATTTATTGGCGAGATATATGTTGTGTGTGCGTAGTCGTGTGCATGCAAGCGTGTGTTTGTGTGTGTGTGTGTGTGGGGGGGGGGGGGGCGGGGGGGGGGGGGGGGGAGGGAGGGGGTGTATCGCGTGTGTGGTGGTAGGGGTATGGGCTTGTTTTTGTCTGTCGACAGTCATTGTTGACTTTTTTTTTAATTTGACTTGTTTCAAGTGCACCAAAACATTGATATTGAAATCATGCATTTTACACTTCTGGCTGCCACCCACGCTCCCGTCACTGGTGACAATGCTTGCATGCTGCCGGTCAGTGCTTTCACGTGTTTGCCGGTGAAGTATACCCTTCATAACAGCATATTACTTTTCCAAATTCTTCTTTTTTTAATATCAAAAACTGTTTTTAATACCACGAGCTTGTGCGAAATAAACATTCTAAATTTTCTTTCCACATCTAAAAAAAAAAGAAGATTTTTGTTTGTTGTTTTTTTAAGTGGATCAGCGCGAAAACAAAACGATGTAACATTCTCGCAACGCAAAATCGATTCAACACACATTCCTAAAACCTTTTTTTCACTGTGTTTGAAAACAAGATACTACTTACACCCAGCAAGAATCTAACCTTTTCATGCTATAGATCAAACATCACATAGTATACCATGTACTGACACTGAAACATTAATTTGTGGTCATTATCTTTGGCGTCCAGCAGTAACGACCTTTGGCACTGATAGGAAGGGGTGTTGATTCACGATTAGAAGGAGTGAAATTGTTACACGTAAAGGGCACTCTCATCAGCGCTGTGGGAAAAATGTGGACAGAATGATTAGGCCTGCTGTGATGACTAGCGTTGGAAACGCTAACCGGTTATAGTAAAGAACGTCACAGGGGGAAAAAAAAACAAAAAAAAAAAAACAAGAAAAAAAAACTTACATAAAAAACCCGTCACAAAATTATGTTGTAAAAAAAAAGAAAGTCATGAAAAAGGAGGAAAAAGGTCAGAAAAAAAATTCACATGCTCACATTATATGCCCTGACTCAATTATAAAGCTGCGGCATTACATGCGGACGGCTGTTCTTCTTCTTACTTTTCGTTCGTGGGCTGTAACTCCCACGTTCACTCGTATGAACACGAGTGGGCTTTTACGTGTATGACCGTTTTTACCCCCACCATGTAGGCAGCCATACTCCGTTTTCGGGGGTGGACGGCTGTTCATTTGGCCAAACTTGATCAGACACATACTCGGATCTCTCTCTCTCTGTGTCTGTGATGATGAGCCTAGTTTCAGTTAAGACAACTCAAGCTGCATTTGTTCGCACACGCAAGGGAAACCATGACATGTCTTCACCGTTGTATTTCAAAGGTTCATGCGACCGCAGTTTATCATTTTACACTGATTCCCGTGTTTTATGTCAGAGTTGTTTTTTTTTTTAAAGAAGAAAAAAAAGAAATAAAAGGTTATGCAGAATATGCTTTATTACATTTTCACTCAGTGAATTTGATTTTTTGTCCTCATGGAAGTGATCCAGAGCAATAAAGGTGGTCCTAATTTGTCCCTTAATGGCCATATGCATATCAAGCATTCCACAATGTGGTTGGAACTTGAGACAGAACAGGGTAAATGTCAACTGGTTTGGTACTTTTAGAACTTTCTTTCGCTATGATTTCTAATCTTTGACTTTTTTCCTTCCCAATTGTGTGACCATTTTTGCCCTGTTAATGAATGGTAACGTAAACATATGAACAATGCATAAGCCCAAATTGAAAGAACTTTCTACATAAACGCGATAGAAAAAAAAGATGCATCACAACAAATATCAAACTTTAATTTTGTCTCATTTTCAGACTCCCAAAGCTTGGGTTGAGTTTTCTGACACATGTTCTGTCACATTTGTACAGAAAGCTGTTTAGTGTCGGTATTAGTACTATTACTTTTCACATCTGTCAGGAAAAAACAACAACAGGGTAAAGTGTTGGTATGTGTTTCCAAATGCGATACATACTTTGTCTAATTTTGTTGCTGTTTGCTTCTTCCCGTTGTTAAATTTGAGTGTGGTACGATGCAACGATCTCTTCTATATTACAAGGAATGAATACATTATCATAAATGTAGTTTTCAGTGTCATCATCGTCGACGTCTTCGCGGCAAACGTCATCGTCATTGTCATGATCGTCGCTGTCGTCGTTCCTCTCTTTCTCTCTTCTTTTTCTCACTCAGTTTTCTCTACGAACCCAACACCGATGGCAAAAGAAAGGTTTTCAATGAAAATATAGGTGTTTGTTTTGGTGTTTTTTTTTACTTTAAAAGAAAAGTTTTCAATGAAAATATAGGTGGTTTTTTGTTTGTTTTTTTTTTACTTTAAAAGAAAGGTTTTCAATGAAAATATAGGTGTTGGTTTTTTTTTATACTTAAGAACCCATTACTTGTGCAATGCGTATGCTGTTGCTGGTTGGACTCAACAGGAGTAAAATGAACACACGCACACAGACAGAAAGAGAGAGGCTGTGTGTGTGTGAGAGAGAGAGAGAGAGAGAGAGAGAGAGAGAGAGAGAGAGAGAGAGAGAAAGAAAGAGAGAGAGACATACATACATACATGTATACTTACATACATAATCATACATGTGCCCTTGTGTTTGAAGGGCATGCTTGCAAGCGCACGATATGTAATTGTGTAGGCCTAAATGCACCGAATGCGAGCACCATCAAAGTTTGAGTTAGACCACAATAAAAAAAAAAAAAAAAAAAAAAAAATCATTGTCAAATAATTTGAGGTATCAATGTCAATAGCACGGCTACTCGATTTTCTTTAAACGCATATACAGAAGGATGAAAAGTAATGTTCTTCGAAGTTTGGTTAAAAACACTGTTACGACTATTCATATACTGTGAATACTGTTTATACACGATACTGTCCCTTTCCCAGCAGTCGTCTTCATTTGTTATTTTGTAAGCGTTTAATGATAAATTTAAGTAATCTCATTACATTGTATATCTATGTTGCTTTGGTGAATCCTTCTTGTCTCCTTAGTGACAAAACTTGATAGCATGAAGAACCTGTTTTACGTTCCAGTCAATTTGTTCCAACATTTCAGGCACTCAAATGTTAGTCCGTGTTTAGAAATAAAGTTCTTTGACAAATTTCAGGAGTCCAGTGAAACCATAACCGTGTTTCTATTCAGCAATTGACTCGCAGTGACGAATAATAATTATTCACTTATACTTTTCTGTCAAATTAGTTTGCTCACGCACTTGAAGACCACAATGTAAGTTAACTCGAGGGAGGCTAAAAAGAGGAGGCCACAGATGACAACAACGTGCACGCACAAACTCACAACTTTGCATGCAAGCAGAAAATGTCGCTTACGGTTCAGCAATGAAGCGTTTCCATCTCGTTCCACCTGGCGTCTCAGCACTGACTATGCAGGAATCCACACAGGCGCACGGCTTAAATAGAATCCCGCCAGCTCCCTGATGAACCAGCTGTACTCCTCCTGGAAGCTGGTACATACACCTTCACTCCCCCACCACAAGAAATAAAAAGAAAAAAAAACAACCTTACACCGGCTTCTACAGTGCCAGCCAGGCACACGACAACCTTCCACGCATGCGCCTGTGAGTTAGCGCGTGACAGTCGTTGCTGCACGCGCGTCTCGTGTTCTGTTCACGGGGAATCTGCCTCGGTGGCGCAGAGGATACTCCACTGAGATGCATTGTTTCGATTTGTTCGTGTGTGTACCTCAGCGGATTGATACTTTTGACTGATCAGCGTCAATGGATTGGCATTATATACTGATAACTATGAAAATTGATATTACAGACTGATAGCTATCAATGGACTGGTATTATAGACGATCAATGGATTGGTGTTACAGACTGATCATTATTAATGGATTGGTGTTACAGACTGATCATTATTAATGGATTGGTGTGACAGAGTGACATCTATCAATGGATTGGTGTTACAGACTGATCATTATTAATGGATTGGTGTGACAGAGTGACATCTATCAATGGATTGGTGTTACAGACTGATCGATCACAACTTGTGGACACCATGGTCATGAATCTACAGTGTTGCTGAAGTAAGTCCCGAAGGATGTAATTGGCCAATTACTAGCCAATACAAACTCATATGACGTGCGTGGGACACGCTCCGTGTTTTGGGTTTTTTCTATGTCGCTTCAGTTAAAAGGATTACCGACACATGTCACAGTTTATTGCCAAGCAATAAAATACAAGAAAGGTGTTGTACCGTAGCTAAAACATGCAACAAACGGGGACAGACAACACACACATACACAAACGCACGCACGCACGCACACACAGACACACACATAGACAGACAGACAGACAGACAGACAGACACACACACACACACACACACACACACACACACACACACACACACACACACACACACACACACGCACGCACGCACACAAATCACACAAATCACACCTTATACGCAAAAATTCAGCTTCGAATTCATCAACTCTGCAGAAGGCACCTGACAGCCTCGTCAGGCAGTTCAAAAACGAGAAGAAAATGTCTGACTGTAAAAGCTATAACCTTTTGGTAAACATATCAGCCTGTCGCACTGACGTTGTTGAGAGCAAACCTATCCCCTGAGTATAAGAGAGAGAGAGAGAGTGAGAGGGAGAGTGAGAGACGGAGAGAGACACAGAGAGAGAGAGAGAGAGAGAGAGAGAGAGAGAGAGAGAGAGAGAGGCGGGATAAAGATCGCAACCCTCTCTGTTCGTACGAAAAGTTAGTTCAGCATGGGGCTATGAGGATAGTGGCCAACAGATCCCGCTTTGAAGACTCGACTGAAGGGTCACTTGGTGGACTTCTGTGTCTCCATGTACCCAAATAGGGTTCTCGGATTAAAAATGATTTTGAACCTTTTGAACCTTTGAACCTTTGATCTCTGACGGCCGCTCAAACTGAAGCCACGATCGATTTCCAATGTTTATGACAATGTGAACAACAGGCTGCCAAAAGTTTCTTGCCGAAACTGGTCTGCAGATGCCGAACTGAACTGAATTGAATCTGTAGGTTCTTTCTGAACGACGTTGTCGGACTGATTTAAAAATAAAGTCAATCAAATGAAATCAGTATTCCGGATCGGCACCAACACCTCGATCGCGTAAGTGTTATGTAAGGACCAAGAAAAATATAGAGAAGTGAAAGAAGCATACTCTTTGACGATTTTTAGGATTATCTTATTATTTCATTTCTATTATTCAGCCTACGAAATGGGTTTTCCCCCCACGTTGTAGCACCTTTTCCCGCACGGGTCACCATTGTTTGTTGATGGTTGACATTCTCGGGATCAATGCACAGCCCAATCACTGAGCAAAAATTACGAAGACGCAAAGGCGAATAAATCCGCCATAACATGAAACCGATTTTTAAGCATATCGCGAAACTGCTTCTCGCCCCACACACTACTTTTCACGTGTATTGCAAGGGATGGTGTGAGCAAATAAATGCACCAACTTTAAGAGAAAAAAAAAGTTGCCTTTGAAATTATATGAAAAGTTAACCAGAGTGGATCAGCTGCCGGTAGGGGGCAGCGCAGACATTTCTTCCTCGCCAGGTGCCGGTGACTGGTGCTTCTCTTGGCGTCATGGGCTGTCCTTCAGCATGTGCCAGAGGCTTTCAATCACCCTGCCCTGACGTTCACAGCCCACCGTTCTGGAGTAGTGTGCCGAGGAGAAGAGTCTACGACCATGTGACTTTCAGGAGCGGGTGAGGTGTTTTGGTCCGTGGCTACAGCAAGTTTCCTGTTGTTGGTGGTTAGGGAACTGGGGTGGGTTTCATGAGCGAGCCTACTGAGCAGCGCTAAGTTTGCTTATCGTTAAGAATGTTCCTAACTCCACGGTTGAGTCCAAATACTTAGGAACATTCTTAACTCCAAGCAAACTGTGGAGTGATGGCCTAAAGGTAACGCGTCCGCCTAGGAAGCGAGAGAATCTGAGCGTGCTGGTTCGAATCACGGCTCAGCCGCCGATATTTTCTCCCCCTCCACTAGACCTTGAGTGGTGGTCTGGGCGCTAGTCATTCGGATGAGACGATAAACCGAGGTCCCGTGTGCAGCATGCACTTAGCGCACGTAAAAGAACCCACGGCAACAAAAGGGTTGTTCCTGGCAAAATTCTGAAGAAAAATCCACTTCGAAAGGAAAAACAAATAAAACTGCGCGCTGGAAAAATACAAAAAAAAGAAAGAAAAAAGGGTGGCGCTGAAGTGTAGCGACGCGCTCTCCCTGGGGAGAGCAGCCCGAATTTCACACAGAGAAATCTGTTGTGATAAAAAAGAAATACAAATACAAACACAAATAACTTAGTGCTGCAAAGATCGCCTCGTGCAACCCAGCACAGGAGCCAGTTGCATTGCTCGGACGGAAGAGCCTAGTATGGTTGTAACCCGCTAATAACTGTGTGTAGTATGGAACTGACCAATGGCGTTGTTCGGTCAGCGTAGGCATTTAGTCACGTGTAACTGTCAAAAAGTTAGAACCAAGCAATGGAACTGGTTCCAGGATCCGATCCACCTATTCGCGTTCCGTCTAACGTTTGGTCGTGTCGTTGCCTTCAGTGGTCTCTCGCGTTTAGCCTGTTTCGCATACCTGGCCTACCTGTTTCGTCTGTTCAACCTTTTTGTCCTTGTCTCTCTCTCGCATTCTCTTGCACTTTTCCCAATTCTGTCTGTCTGTCTGTATGTCTGTCACACACACACACACACACACACACACACACACACACACACACACACACACACACACACACACACACTCATCTATGGATGAATTGTCAAGATATGTTTGTGGACAAATACCGATGTAAGCTTCAATGAATATTTGTAATTCTTAACAGGTCTTGAGACAGATCGACATGATAAATGCATTTACGGAAGTCACACACACACACACACACACACACACACACACACACACACGCCGCGCGCGCACACACACACACACACACACACACACACACACACACACACACACACACAGAGGAGAGAGAGATAGCTAGAACAAGTGAGTACAAAGGCAAATCGGCAATAAGCGGACGGGGATGACAGCGTGGTGAGTCTAACACCATGGGAAGTACGGGTCGACGGCCGAGCACGATGGAAGACACATGTTGCCCCGTGGCAGTCGTTCAGCTTGCTTCTATCAGCCACAGCAGATTACCCTGCCCGGACTTCAGGATGCTTTCCCCGTGGCTTGGTTAACACTTAACGAACCGTGGGCATGCGCCACGTTCTATGTGAGAGTGATGTGATGAAAGATAAAAACGATGAAAGCAACACACGCCCTTCAAGAGAGAGAGAGAGAGAGAGAGAGAGAGAGAGAGGAAAACACTGTTCTATGCAAATATTCCCTCCCTCGGGTCACAAACTTGGGTATCACAGAGAAGAATCTCTGGAGAAGAAACATTGGTATTCCGGTACTTGAACAAGAACGTTTACTTTACAGACAAGTTTCCACTGACATCACTGGGTTCCAACATTGAAAGCTCATTACAGCAACGTCTAGGCTTCAATGGGAAAGCAAGCTGCGCGCGAAACAGATGAATAACAAAAGCAAACAAACGAAGCAACGCGAATGAAGACTTCAGAACTATACACAAAAAATCGCAAAGTGCAAACAAACCTACCTTCAAGACAGGAATCTACGTGCGAGTAATCCCCCGATCTTGTAAGTGACAGCAGTACCCCTCCTGTTGCCCTGTGTTGTCACCGTATATATCTGCACGTCCACAAAGTACACTGCCGCGCTAACCAGTCGACCATCAGCGTGGTTCCAGAAGACACATGTCAGTTTATGTTTACACCCCCACCCCTTCTCCTTTTTTCTCTCTTGTATTTCATCGACTGTGTGTTGCATTGCTTGCGTCCACAGGAGGGCAAGTTGAAAACCTGCAGAAATCCTTGTTGTTGGGTTGTTTTTTTGTTGGTGTTTTTTCGTGGATGGAGTAACATGTTAATTTTTACTTTTGCACACTCTGACAGTGACACACTGAAAAGAATGCACTTAGACTAAAAAGAGGAAGAACACATCTGTATTCATAACCACACACACACATACACACACACACATAAACAGACACAGACACGGCACACACCACATACAAAGAAAAAGCACATATATATTCATGAATCATCAGCATGCATGAACAAACATTCATACACACATATACACATGCACACGCGAGCGCGCACGCACACGCATGAACGCACACGCACAACTGACTGAATAAAAAGAAAAATATACACACCTCTTCCCATCACTTCACCACTCCAGTCCCCACCCCAACATTTAAGAACCACAGTAAAACAAGAAGGAACCAAAACCACTGACATACACGAAAAAAGGGCGTTGCAAACAGTTTTACACACACACACACACACACACACACACACACACACACACACACACACACACACACACACGCACGCACGCACGCACACGCACACGCACAGACACAATCAGAGAATATTGCAGGCAAAAGGACGGACAGACAGATACACAGAAAGACAGACAGGCGGACCACCCCCTCCCCCAACCCCCAACACACACGCATCCCCCCTCGCAGCCCCCTCCACACATACACAAGATGCTCCTCTCTGTAACCAACACACACACATAACTCAGACGCTACATTCTGAATGCTTGCAGAACCCGTTTTGCTGTAATACTACTACTACTACTACTACTAATAATGATATGCAGGCTTATATAGCGCAGTACCCCCATCTCAAATGGGGCTCACCGCGCTTTACAATAAGATATACACATTCAAGACTAAGCGACATAAAAATATGTACCAAAAAAAAGAAAGAAAAAAAAGAACAAAAAGAACAAAACAAAATGAAATTGAATAAAATGAATAAATAGACATAGTCTCACCTCATATTTGCTGAAATACATATTAAAATTTTTAGACTGTCACATCACGCTGGCTAAAATTTACATACTTCAAACTAAGTCACACACACACACACACACACACACACACACACACACACACACACACACAAACACACACACACATATATATATATGTATGCTTTAATAACCTGACAATTGAGCATATAATTTTTCACTGTAGCTTGATGAAGCCTTTTGTACACGAAAGTGTGTCTTCACAAGTGACTGAGAACGTTGATGTTTTTGACTTTTTGCATTCATTATCAGTTGTTTCGCTTGTCAGTTTAACGACTTCTCTTTTACGAAGTCCTTTAAGTAATTTCCTGTAACTATATTTAGAGGGTTTTTTTTGTTGTTGTTTGTTTTGTTTTTCTTTCAAATTTCACCCACATTTTTACCCTCATTTGCCCAGTTTTCCCCAACCTTCCATTCATCCACATCTCCCACCCCTTCTAACCGATAATACTCAGATGTATTCATAAATACTTTTACAGAATGTCTTCAATCACCGATATGTGTGACGGGACATTAAACAAAAATTCCTTCCTTCCTATATATATATATATATATATATATATATATATATATATATAAATATATATATATATATATATATATATATATATATATAGAGAGAGAGAGAGAGAGAGAGAGAGAGTTTACCGCTGTTACTGTTGGTATGACTTTTCTCGGTTGTTATTGCTGTTGTTATTGAAGATTCCAGCAGAATGAAAGTAACTGGCCTGTCTGGATTAATCAAAACGCTCCCCTAAGAAGATGAATAACGAAGGAAGGAAGGAAGGAAGGAAGGAAGGAAGGAAGGAAGGAATTGAAAGATGAATGAAAGATTAAATAAACAAATAGATAAATGATAAAAAAATGAATGAATAAATAAATAAATAAATAAATGAGTAAATAAATAAACAAATGAATGAATAAATGAATAAACAAGAGGTACAAACAACAGAAGACAAGGCTCGCGGTTAGCAAGGACCGTCGAATACAAAGGGGAAATCATTTTGAGGGATGTTTTTATTCGTTTGTTTGGTGGCTGTTTGTTCTGTAAATATTGAACCCCCTACTGCGGTTTTGTTTGTTTGTTTGT
>NC_134899.1:24051526-24061526 GCF_041734735.1 Babylonia areolata
ACCAGTTATCATTTTCATTGTTTCCTGAACTTCTAGGTCTAAGTTGTTCTTTCCACAGCAGGAGAGAAATTGTTGGTCTTGCTCAAAGCAGCGCCAGAATCTGAATCATATAATAGTTCATCCAATGAACTGGGCCGGAGCCAGTGTAGTCGTGTGAACAGAACCAGGACAAGCGGCAGGACTGTACCTTGAAGAGCAACATCGCAGGTTATCCACAAAACACAGGGTTGTTGAAAACGGACGGAATGATCCTAAACCACGATAAAACTGTTGTTCAAAATTTCTACTCCACTTGCCCTCTCCTTCCTTATTTCCACCCGCCCCTCATCCCCCCCCCCCTTTCCTTTTCTGAAGACTGATTATTTCAGCATTGATGTTTAACGCATAACAGCAACACTCAGTTACCTGGTTTTGTTAGACATCCCCCGACTGTGTGTCAAAGATGTGACGACTTAACAAGTGTCATCGTACAAAATGCCATATTCACCCCCACCAGTAGAGGATATTACCACACGGACACAGACACGGACACACACACAGACACTGGCACACATACACCGACACACAGCCACACAGACACAGACAGACAGACAGACAGACAGACAGACACAAACACACACACACACACACACACACACACACACACACACGCACACACACACACCCTCCACCCTCTCTTCTCTCTCCCTCTATTTCCCTTCCCGCTGACGCTAACACACCTTGCGCACAAGCAGAACTACCTGTCCCACGAAGAGCGTGGAGTCACCCAGGGTAGTCTGCAGACTTCAGAGAAGTGCACGTGACGGGGACTCCCGTGTTGTTTGCACGGTCCCTGAATGTTCCTTGTGTGCGCTGTGCTTCAGTGGCCGTCGCCGCCTGTCCTGTGGAAACTGCTTTTTTTTGTCAGTTGGGCTTCGTGCATCATCAATCATCCATCATGGAAGTTCATAGCGAACGATGAAGACGTCAGTGACTCCGGGAATGAGAACAAAGCCCAAAGGCAGACGCATAAATGTTGCCGCACCTTGGGCAGGTAATAGCAGATGATAGGTCTCGCGTCCTCTCTTTGCGGGATTGACTCTCCTGGTCAAGATCCAGAGGGCGCCTCTCCTCAAACCCCACAACTCCCAGGTATGCAGCCAGTCGCCAGGCACTGCGGTCAGTGGCGAGGGTCTCCCACCCGAGGATGGGAATACTGCAGGCCTCGATGGGAATACTACAGGCCCCGAGGATGGGAATACTGCAGGCCCCGAGGATGGGAATACTACAGGCCGATGGGAATACTGCAGGCCCCGAGGATGGGAATACTGCAGGCCCCGAGGATGGGAATACTGCAGGCCCTGAGGATAGGAATACTACAGGCCGATGGGAATGCTGCAGGCCCCGAGGATGGGAATACTGCAGGCCCCGAGGATGGGAATACTGCAGGCTCCGAGGATGGGAATACTACACCCTTCGAGGATGGGAATACTGCAGGCTCCGAGGATGGGAATACTACAGGCCCCGAGGATGGGAATACTACAGGCCCCAAGGATGGAAATACTGCAGGCCCCGAGGATGGGAATACTGCAGGCCCCGAGGATGGGAATACTGCAGGCCCCGAGGATGGGAATACTGCAGGCCCCGAGGATGGGAATACTGCAGGCCCCGAGGATGGGAATACTACAGGCCCCGAGGATGGGAATACTGCAGGCCCCGAGGATGGGAATACTGCAGGCCCCGAGGATGGGAATACTGCAGGCACCGAGGATGAGAATACTGCAGGCCACGAGGATGGGAATACTGCAGGCCCCGATGGGAATACTGCAGGCCCCGAGGATGGGAATACTACAGGCCCCGATGGGAATACTACAGGCCCCGAGGATGGGAATACTATAGGCCCCGATGGGAATACTACAGGCTTCGAAGATGGGAATACTACAGGCCCAAAGGATGGGAATACTACAGGCCCCGAGGATGGGAATACTGCAGGGAATACTGCAGGCCCCAAGGATGGGAATACTGCAGGGAATACTGCAGGCCCCAAGGATGGGAATACTGCAGGGAATACTGCAGGCTCCGAGGAAATGTTTCAGTGCTCTTCCCAGGTTCCATGTGCTTGCAGGCAGCTCGAAAAAGACAGTCGCGTGTCGTCCATTCGGACTGCCTGTCCAAACACACCGTAGGTGAGATTTCATAGTGATGGGTCGACTCTGTGTTGATCCTATGGTCCGTGGTTGTTTCTTCCCTCGTGTACTTCAGTCGCCGTCATCGCCTGACGTGTGGAACCTTTTCTTTTGTTGTTGTCAGTTGGCCCCACATGCACTAGCTGATGAAGTAAATAGCAGTTAGGCTGCTATACACCAGTGTCAGCGTGCTGGCTTGCGCGGTCACGCTTCGTAATTATTTGTTTGGTCTGGTTTCGGACATGTTTGCTCATCCCCCCCCTCCCCCCCCCCCCCCCCCCCCCCCCCCCCCCCCAATTCATTTCCAATTTTCTCTCGTGCTCTCGTTTTCTCCCTCGTTTCGGATGTTGGGTTATTCTTTTATTTTCTCTCCGGATTTTGCTTCTTGCTCTCGTTTTTTTTCTTTCTTCTTCATGTCTCTCTCTGTCTCCCCTTCTCTCTGTCTCTGTCTCTCTCTCTCATTCTTGTTCCTTCTTCTGTATCTTCTTCTACTTCTTATTTCATCTTTTTCCTGATTCCCCTTTCTTCTTTCTCTTTGTTCTGTTTGATTGCTTTTCAGCCCGGTTGATTTGAAGATTAACGACCTGTTTGAATTGGTCTCCGAGGTCAGATTGTTCTTTCGCTTGTGTTGATGATGTTGCTGGATCTTGAGAGTGGGCACAGCGTTACACTGAACTTTACCTTGATAAGAGAGCTAGGAACTCGTGTGCCCATCTTCATCGCAGTTCATCTTCTTCTTCCTTTCTTCTTTCCATTACACGACCAACATCAACTTGCTAATGAATCTGTCGCGGTTGATTTTCGCGTTTCCACAACCCACCGAATTACAGGATCTTTAACGTGCGTATTTCATGTTCTGCATGTGTACACATAAAGAAGCTTGAAGCACTCGAAGGTCTGCACATATAATGCTGACCTGGAAGATGGGAAAAATCTCCACCCTTATGCCCCCAGGTGCCGGCACCGAAACCGTGATCGAACTCAAGAAACTCGAGTGAGAATCCAGCGTTTTAACCATTCAGCCACCACAACCTCCCCCGTCGATTGTCTTTTTGTATGTGTGTTTGGCGTCCGTGTTTGTTCTATGCCGTGTTTTCATCGCTTTGCTGCCCACAGTCATCAGCGTGGTCGTTGACTCATGATTCCAAGGGGAATAATTCGAACATAGTGTGTCTGATAGTAAATAATAACCCCCGCCACCCTCCATTGCACCCCCTCACCCCATCACCCCCCCCCCCCCCCCAAAAAAAAAAAAAAAAAAATTCCCCTCTACTAGCCATTATATATAATTACTCACAGATTTGAATTCGGGGAGAACCCATGTTCAGTTGGTAAGTGAAATAGCCAAACTGATTTGCTTTTTTAACTCTCTCCATACGAACGGCGAAAGAGTCGACGTTAACAGCGTTTCACCCCAATTACCATCATCAAAATATTGCAAGCGGAAGGCTCTCATACTGAAGAGGTGAATGTTGACAAAGAATACCACAATTCTGACGACGGAAGCTAAAGGTTGGATCATTCAGCCACCCACTGGACATCCGAGGGGTCTGTGTAGAGGAGAAGAGAGGACTGGCCGTACTGAGTGAGTTAAAAAGTGTTTTTGTTATAATTGTGTACAAGAGACATCGATGAGAGAAAATAAGCCCATTCCGTCTGTTGACTATGCATATATCCGTGGTGATTTACCTCCCTTCCCCACCCCCCCCCCAGACTTTGCTGCACTGAAGAGTGGTCATTCAGCTGGTGTCAGTTGGAAGGTTTGGTATTGCTGCCGTGGTTAGCTCATTGTTTCATTTTTGATTGTTAATGATATCAGGAGGCTGCTTTCAGAAAAAAAAAGATTTGTGAGCCGTTGTCCATAATCAATCACACTGAGAAAAAACAGTTGATATAGCAGGAATATAAGGCGTTGTTCAATGCCATTGGCTCCCATTGCCTTTCAGATACATTGCAATTTTTGCACCTTAGTCCAGTGGTTTCAACGAGTTTTCCGACATCCTGTCAAAGTTTGTACCTAAGCAGCAAATTATATCGGTTTTCTTCAATTGTATTGCGTTGAATGAAACAGCCGAAGATGGTCTGTTTGCAGTTTTACTGTTGAGAGTGCACATCAACGTTTGAGCATTCGCCGGAATCTTATGTCCTGACGCCATTGGCGGTATTGCTAGGTTGTGTTGTGGCGGCTATAGTTCTTTATTCGGCATCTGCTGAAGTTTGAAAGACAAAGTCGTCATCTGCTAAGGTAAGCACACGACCACTCCGTTTTTCTTCTCTCTGTCTGTCTGTCTCTACCCCTCTCTCTCTATTTTGGTGGGGGGAACGGTTCATGCCATGATTCTTATCATTTTCACCAGACCAATCACAATAAAATTATATCGAAAGAATACAGCTCATTGCAAGTTTATCATCGGATGCTACTGATATGTCAAGAAAGAAAGAAAGAAACTAAAACAATACTTCTTAACACTTGAATGCGAATTTTCGAACCAGGGTAGGCAGTTTTACACTTCAATTACTTTGTATTAACTTTCCAACATCATGGATATGATGGAAACCCCATGCGATGAAAAAGGAAAGTAGCCCGTGTCAATCGTCATCCAATTTATGGACCAATATTGTGAAGGGAAAATTGCTATGACCAGCAAGCCATCTTTAACATCCATACAGCAACAGCAGCAACATCAACAACAACAAAAAGAACCAAAACAAAACCAAAAAAAACAAAAAAACAAACAAAAACAAAACAAAAAACCAACAACAACAACAAAAACAAAACAAAACAACAGCACCAAAAACAAACATATGCTGGAAGCGACGTGGAAATTTAGAGGCTGTTTTCCTAGGTTAACTTGATTTACGCAAAGCGATCTCGTGATCTATGGAAACGGGGGGAAAAAATCGACCATTTGCTTGGCGCAGGAAGGAAGTTGTGTAATCTGACATCGTTATGGGAGATTGCAGAGAAGCAGTTGATAAATGCGGTAAACTGTGGGCGAACATTTGTCTCCATTTGTTTTTATCAGATTTGTTGATCTTGACCCGCCTGTCTATGTCTCTTTTTGTCTCTCTGCCACTGTCGGTCTGTCTGTCTCTCTATCTGCATGTGTGTGTGTGTGTGTGTGTGTGTGTGTGTGTGTGTGTGTGTGTGTGTGTGACCGATTTTTAATTTTTTTTTAATACAGGACAATGGTTTTTTTGATGCAAGATGAACATTACATTATCTTTGAAGATTTCATGGACGACATGTGTGCAGTAAATAAGATTTGAGATCTGCGATGTAGAAAAAAGTAGAAGAATGTACATAAATGAAATAAATGAAAAAAATACAAAAATCTCTCCGAACTAACCGAAAAAGTTACACTGTTCTACTGGGAACAACAACATTACAGAAAGAAAATTCACCTTCCTTACAAAGTGTCCAGCTTCTGCAATAAATTCATTTTTGTCTTGTTTGTCTAAATCTATTTTGTCTCATTTCTGTAACTCATGGATTAACTTCTCGGCTTTTACGGGTTTTTTTTCCACCCATTCTAGATATGTGGGGCGTGGGGTGGGTGGGGAAGGGGCGGGCAAGGTCAGTCTTGTTGTACTTAATCATTGCCCGGCCAAATCCCTACTCTTGTCCCTCGCTAAACAAGCAGTTGGCTCAGTACGCAGATACCCTAGATCAACGATACTACTGACTGGTTTGGATGGGGCGCAGTGGATTTACTCCATTGGTGTGTTTGCTTTGAGAAAGGCGGACACGTCTTTGCTGTTAATTGAGAATTGCCGGTCTTGTTGGTATAGCATTCTTTGTAGTCTTCCCTTTGTTTCCCTGCCGCGTGACGACTGTTGCTTATCGTCTGTCTGTACATGTTCGTCATGGTCTGTATTGGCCTGTGTCATTGCCTTGTCTGCCGTCACAACTCTGGCCCAATTCAGTTTGTCCAGTTCTTTACTTTCTTCTGCTGCGTCTGTGGGCTTCAGCTCCCACGTTCCCTTGTTTTGTGCGTGGGCTTTTTTCTGCTACATGTATGACTGTTTTTAGCCCGTCATTTATTGGTAGACACACTCCGTCTTTAGGGGATGTGCGTGCTGGCGATGCTTGTTTTCTCCATGATCCTCTGAACACTGATATGGACTGTGGTATCTTTAACGTGCGTATTTGATATTCTGCATGTGTGTACACACGATTGGGATAAAGACACTAACACGTTTGCATAATGTTGACCTGTGAAATCGGAGTTGTGCTGTTTTTACTCTGTTGTTTTGCCGTGATTTCTGTTCTTCTACTGTGGCGTTTGTGTTGTCGATGTTGTGCTATTCTGTACTGCGTTGTCTCGCTGTGATGGTTGATCTTCTTCTTCTTCTGCGTTCGATGTTTTGGCTGCGTCAGACGGTCACCCCTGTCGCCACGATGTAACCCACGGTCTTCTCCAGGTCGTGGCGGTCTCCCCAAAGCTGCGCCTGTAGCTCTGTGCCCCCTGGCCAGGTTTGACGCCGTAGAGCTTCATGGGTTGGGCAGTGTTGGAGGATGTGTTCAGGGGTCTGGGGTCCAGTGCCACATGGACACTCATCAGTGTGGGCGATCTTCATACGGTGAAGGTGACTCAGTAGTCGGCAGTGGCCAGTTCTCAGTCTGAAGAGGACTGTCTGCTGGTGTCTCTGGAGCTGGTGGATTGGATCGACACCACTGTTTGCACCCAGCCTTCTCTTCCACTGGTTCTGGTAACGGTTGTGGATGATGGTCCTGGCCTCTCTGTAGGTCACGGGGTGGCTGAACTGCTTCATTTTGCTGCCTGCCTTGGAGAGAGCATCGGCCTTTTCGTTCCCCGTGACCCCACAGTGAGAAGGAACCCACTGAACAGTGACATGATGGTTGATCTGTGTTGTGTGTACTGAGATATGTGTGCTGTGTTGTTTGCGGCGTGATGTCTGCACTGTTCTGACAGTGCTGTCGTAATTTCGCAGGTGGATATCCTGTCTTGTTCTGATCTGTAACAAACATTGGAGTGTAAGGGGTTAGATGGGGGCAGGAAGGGGAGAGAGTGTAGGGAGGCGTGGAGAAGAAAGGAAAGTCGAAAGAGATGGAGAGAAAGAGAGACCAGACTAGAGAGAGAGAGAGAGAGAGAGAGAGAGAGAGAGACAGAGAGTATGAAAAATTAGACACATACTGACAAACAGGCAGGCCCGCAGGTAGGCAAACATACAGCAAAAGACGACAAGCGATTCAAACACATACACACACACAATCACACACACACACAGCCAAGCCAGGCAGGCGGACAGGTCACCAGTGGTCAAGGAAGAGCTCTGTCATCCACCATCCCCTCATCTCCCCACGGACGTTCAGTTGGGAAGGGAGACACTCGCTCATGGACCCCCAAGCCTGGCAATTGGTCACCTTCAGTCCTGATCCTCCACAGCTGCTGGCCTGGGGCACCACTGTCTGGGGACCACGGGAACCTGTTTCAGTCCCCCTCCCCCCGCCCCCTCCACTGTCCTTCCGTTCTCTGCTGCTGGGGTGGCTTATGTTTTGGCCTATCATGCTCCCTTTTCATGTCTCCCCCCCTCCCCCCCGGCCGCTGTTGTGCACACTGTTGCCTTCTCTCAAGAGGGCGCCCCAAGCCGGAGTGACGTCAGCTTGCCAGGCACGCCTCCCGCGAGACGAGATCTTGTGAGATTATTTTATTGACATCAGCGGTATGCGCTGCTGCTTTCGTGTGTGTGTGTGTGTGTGTGTGTGTGTGTGTGTGTGTGTGTGTGTGTGTGTGTGTGTGTGTGTGTGTGTGTGTGTGTGTGTGTGTTATTGGGTGTTATTTGGGTACTCTCCGTATCCGCGGTTCTGAATTTCTCTTCAACCTCTCTGTTTGTCAGTAGTCCCTTCAGCCTTATCTTTACCGCCCTCCCAGACATAAATACCAGCCATTGACAAGAACGGAGTGGCGAAAAGAAGAAAAAGGGTCAGAGATCAAAAGATACGCGTTTCTCTTTCTGTTTTCTTTCTTCTCGTATCTTTATATTCATAATTTGTTTATTTATTATTATTTTCTTATTTTTGTATCTCTTAATTTTTTGCTTGCTGTTTGTTTCCTTGTTTTCGTATGTTTTTTGTTGTTGTTGGTTTGATTACTTGTCTCAAAATGAAATTAGTAAGCTTTTTTTCCTTTCTCAATTCATTTGTTTGATCAATTATGTGTCCACAAGTGTGTGTCCACACTTAGTAAACTTACATGTACATATACTGGGATTCAGAGCTGGGATTTGATGAATGATCCCGTCCCCGAAGATCCCAGTTCCAAGTCCAGAATTTCATTTAGAATACTTCAAGCTTCCACCATACCCCCGAATCCTTATTTGATACGTCGATACCTTTCCTATGTCGTTGAAGTTATGTGTCAGTGCATCCTGGATGTCCATGCTGTGGTGGTCTTTCATAAACTAAACACTTCATGTTCTCGTGTTCAGAATCGGTCCAGACACCAAAACACACGAACATCGTCTCTCTATTCACCATGCAGACGCAGTTGTGTTTGCAGTGAAGACAAAGATTATAACAATAGGTGCCAAGTGCTGGTATCCGTTTTCTTTGATGCTAGAGGCTGTTCAGATCCGGTCATCACCCGCTCCCCAACCCCACCCCCCTAAAAAAAGAGAGAGAGAGAGAAAAAAAAGCCATTCAAAAAGCGCAATCCATGATCCGTACCAGACAGTATCTGTCAAAGGTGGTCCAGCTCAAGTGAAAGCCACACTTGGCATGAGTTCCCACGGGCGCCTGACATTCCTCCATCTTGTTGGCCTTCCCTTCTGCCCGCACGTACAACACTGCGGAACTTTATTTGGGCAATTTGCACCTCTTTCTGGAAGAACGTCGACCGTGCATTATGTGTTTTTATTTTCTTGTCCCATCTGAGCTTTTGAAGTACGGAGGAAAGGAGACCACAGAAGCACTAACAATGCTATGTCAGAAGATCTGGACAGAAAAGAAGTGGCCAACAGAATGGACCCAATCGCTGGTGATTCCTCTACCCAAGAAGGGCAACCTCAAGCAGTGTCAAAATTACAGGACTATAAGTCTAATTAGCCACCCAAGCAAAGTCATGCTCCGCATCATCCTCAACCGATTGAAATCCAGGGCTGAGGAGCTGCTATCAGAAGAACAAGCAGGCTTTAGAAAAGGGCGGAGCACTGTCGAACAAATATTCAACTGTCGAGTCCTCATTGAAAAACATCTACAACACCAAAAGGACATCTTTCACAACTTCATCGACTTCAAGAAGGCATTCGATCGGGTGTGGCACAGCGGCCTCTGGCAAGTACTGAGAGGCTTCAACATTGATGAAGGGCTCATTCAAGTCATCCAGGCCCTCTACGAACATTCCAGCAGCGCAGTGCTCCTCAACAATCAACAAGGACAGTTCTTTCGGACCACAGTCGGAGTCAGGCAAGGATGCCTATTATCCCCAATACTTTTCAACATCTTTCTGGAGAGAATTATGCAGGAGGCCCTTGAAGACCACCACACCTCCATCACCATTGGCGGTAGGCCAGTCTGCAATCTGCGATTCGCAGACGACATCGACCTCATGGGGGGCACTAACACCGAGCTCCAGGATCTAACAAACAGACTCACTACAAGAGCAAGTGCTTACGGCATGGAGGTCAGCACAGAGAAGTCAAAGGTCATGGTCAACAGCACAACTAACATCAGTGCCAACATAACCATGAATGGTGAGCCCTTGGAAGAAGTGACCAGCTTCAAGTACCTGGGAGCAACCCTGTCCAAAGACGGCACCTGCACAGCAGAAATCCGAAATAGGATTAATTCTGCAACGGCAGCGATGGCCAGA
>NC_134899.1:24064026-24074026 GCF_041734735.1 Babylonia areolata
TGGCTACTGAAATAAAAACAACTGCTGAAATGGTTGCACAAAACTGGATGTAATATATTACTTTTCGTATTTGGCTGAACAAGGTAACAAGAAAATACAAATTTCCTGAAATATTGCGATGGCATGCAATTTCATGTTAACTCAGTTATTCTGCTGTCCTAGACAAAGGGAAAAACGAGCAAATTAGATAACTGTCGGACGTTTTCGGAGGAATGCGTGATGTGGAGGGTCCTCAATCTTCCAGTGTTTTACAACCTTTAGGTCTTATCTTGTCAGTGGTTCCTGCATCATAACACAATTATCTGCCCTTTTGAAAAAAAAGAATATTAAAGTCGTGTCAACATTTCTTGGCACACTGTTATCGTTATGAAATATGCTGCTGGGATTATTATGGAGACGTTTCGTTACAATGTGCGTAAAATACAAAAAGAGTTACAAATTTGATTTGCATAATTTCCTGCACACGACATACACTTGCCATTTTCAGCACAGATTCTATCATTGGAACAAACTGCGTGTCTCCCTCCCTCCTTCCTTCCTCCCCCCGCCTCCCTTTTCTCTCTCTGTCTCTCCGTCTCTCTCTCATATATCATGTTATCGTCTCTCATTCATATGGGGCAATGGTCTTAGGTGAATAAATCATCTGCGTCTGTGCTGCATCTGCGCCTCTCTCTCTCTCTCTCTCTCTCTCTCTCTACTATTTCGGGATCGTGTTTTTCCTCATATAACATGCCAGCTAATTGACTGTGAAGCAAACCTCATAGGAGTGAAAGCAACCTGGTGTTCCTTCATGTCTGACTGGGGAGACGGGGATGGGGGGAAGAGGGAGTTGTGTGTGTGTGTGTGTGTGTGTGTGTGTGTGTGTGTGTGTGTACGAGCGCGCACACGCGCGTATTTGTGTTTTTGCCTGTGCGTGGGTGTATACGTGTTTGTTTACGTGCGTGCACAAGCGTGTTTGTGTAAATGATTAACGCCAATTAGACGGGAGAGTGCGCTGGGGGAGGGATATGCAATGAGATGATGTGTTGGAAAGTGGCAGTCTGAAAAGTGTTTTTGCGATATACCGACTCATACCGAATCAGCGTGTTAAAACTTAATTGTACATTTGGTATCTGCTATCTGTTGGAAAAAGTAAGTGCTCTGTTCATTCGTCGCAAAACATATTTTTGTTCAGCATATCAAACTGTTTCTGTGAAATTACGTACTATGTAATTAAGGAGCATACTCATTCTTGACAAACAAATAATCAACAACACATAAGACAACATGTTGTTTTCAAGCAGGCCTATGTATTAGAAAAGAAGCAGTGGAAGGTTAGCTGAAGCCAATAAACTGTTTAAAGAGACAAAATGGACCCGATGTCCTGAGGGAGGAAACTCTAGTAATTCTTTTTAAACTGTCTGTTCAGCTTTGAGAGAATTCAACAAAATCTTCTTGTTTATTCATAATGATGTTTAATTTCAGTTTTTTTGTCATTTAAGTGTTCTCTTTTCCTCTCTGTTGATGTACACGTTCTCCTGAACACAGAATAGTGTTCCCTTGTTGTTCTAGAAAGTGTCGGATACTTTTCATGTGGATGAGAGAAAAAAATAAAAGAAAGAAATTCCGATGTGTCCCCGAAGACCGAAATAATAATGACTTGCTTCACGTGCAGTCACACTCTCTACCTCCCTTGTGGATGACCCGGGAGTGACACAGACTACTCTGGGGTATTTGCAGTCTCCCGTCCCGCTTTGATCACAGAGGAGAAAGAGAGAGTGTCAGAAAGAGAGACAACGACATATTGTCAGGCCTCCTTTCCATGACAAAGGAGTTGGCGACAAACAAAATATGAAACAATGAATAACGCATCATGAACAAGAATACATCAGTGTACGCACACAGACAGCCACACACACAGACACAGTACACACACAGACACACACACGCACGCACGCGCACATACACATACATACACGTACGCACGCACACACACACATACACACACACAAGAGCGCCCACAAGTGCACGCACATACGCACACAGCGAGTTGACTGCATGAAGCCAGCCATACCCATATGCTCTAGAATGGAATAGACTGCGAAAATGAAGCCAAGAAATTGACAAACTTACGATCATGGTTCAGTGCCTCAAACGTACAAACCGCTCGTCGAATTGGCATATGATTTTTTTTTTCAACAGAAAACCAACGAAGCATTCCCAAATTCATCCATTAGCGGTCGATTTCACAAACTTTGCTCTCACGTAGAAGGTGTAAACAAATACCAACAAACTAGTAATTAAACATTCTGATTCACAGGACCTCAAAACAGCAGGGTGGTCGTCAGTAACATTTGGCAGGTACGTGTTCATCTCCTGGACTATAATACATTGGACAAACCAAACAGTTCTCAAATATTATTTTCCATAGGACCAAACTAAACAGCAATTGTAAACAACTCCATGTTTGAATCTTCGAGTCGCCTTGCCGTGTTTTATAATAATTTATACACAGTTTGAAAACCAACGGGGCACTCAGGACAGAAAACAAAACCAAACCACCAGCACATCAGGGGTTGCAAAGCAAAATCGTCAGCAAAAAGTCGAACAAGAGCTGGATAAAATCAGAAGAAAGCTGGATGCGTTGTATGCCACCAACATGCACATCTATGCTCAGATCACTGATAAACAAGTGTTTGGTAAAGAGAGAGAGAGAGGGGGAGAAATAGAGAGAGAGGAGGAGAGAGAGAGAAGTAAGGAGTAAAAGGAGAGAGAGAGAGAGAGAGAGGTGAGGAGTAAAAGAAGAGAGAGACAGAGAGAACGGAACGGAATGGTTTATTCACATATAGGCCTCAGCCCCACGTGAAGGGGTTCACATGAACATTGTGCAAACAAGTATAAATACGCCTCGGGACATGAACTGACCTTCGAAGCGAGAGACAGAGAGAGAAAGAGAGAGAGTGTGTGTGTTTCTTCTGAAACCTCAATAAATCAAGTATTCCAATCTACGTCTCGCCATCGTCTCTGGTTCCGAAGAGTGTCAGACCCGGAGGACTTGGTTCCGCTGATTCTTATCGCTCCATCCTCCGCTTCCCGCTGCTCTCCCCTGACGGCACGTGACCTCAGTGTCGCGAACCGGAAATGCCACGAACCGATCAGAAGGCTTTCCGGAACAGGCTGTCAGTGACTGGAGAGTATCGGGAGGTTCAACGCTGTGACTATTTGATTTCTGTCAGCGTCGGGTTGTGAGTGAGTTTGGAGAGATTATTTTTAATCATATTAACTGACGCTGAACGTTGATACACACGCAGGCACACATACACACACACACACGCGCACACACACACACACACACACACACACACACACACGTACGGACACACACACACACATACTCTCTCTCTCTCTCTCTCTCTCACACACACGCACGCACACACACACACACACACACACACACACACACACACACACACACACACATTATGACACTGGAGCAATACGCATTCACATACATATGAATACGCATGAACACACACACACACACACACACACACACACACACACACACACACACACACACACACACACACACACACACACACACACACACACACACATCCTCACCCCCAACTCCAATCATATTCACATAAAAGACAACGCATGTGCATGTCTGCAGACAGTCACAAAGAAATATAGATACAGGCACAGACACACACAGGCAGACAGACAGACAGACAGACAGACACACACACACACACACACACACACACACACACACACACACACACACACACACCGCTGGCTGCTTTCGTTTTTGTAAATCTTTAAACTCTTTCTTGAGCATGAACCCCCTCGCACCGCCCCCACCGCCTCTCTCACATATGCACACACGAATACTTGTTCGTTTGAAAAAGATGAAAGAGAAGAAGAAGAAGAAGAAGAAGAAGAAGAAGAAGAAGAAGAAGAAGAAGATAATGATGATGATGATGATGATGATGATGATGACGATGATGATGATCATTATTGTTACAACACGTGCTAGGAAATTTGTATTATTTTTGTATTCTTCGTTAAAACATAAAAGACATCAGATTATCTGCATTAAGTACGTACATGACGTTTGGTCAAAAGTACATCTTGATGATTGCATTGGATCTGCTTCGTACACATACTTCAGCCTTTGAGTTTGATCCCAGCCTTGTTTAAATACGTGACCCCCGCCCTCCCCCGCCCCCTCAGAGGTGAACCCAGAGAGAAAATCTGGCCCGACCCAATCCCAGCGGCCCGGAAGCTCTACGGAGGACTGAAGGACCTGCAACGTACTGCCGCCTTTGTCGAGGAGACGGGGGAATCCATCTGATAAATGACGAACGAGACAACAACAACCCAATGACCAAACCAATTCCACGCTTCATTTGCCTCGTTCTGGCGACACGCGAGGTTGCACGAAACAGACACAACGAAAGATCACAGTCGGATGAACAGGACAGACAGCCAGGGACAGATCATGATTGATAAGTGCTCAATTCTGTGAAACAAAAGACTGTACATTCCCCTATCAATTACTCAGGGGCTGAGCACATGAAGAGCAACACCCTCTGTAGGCACGCAGACAGACCCTATGGGGGATTGGGGGGAGACATTGCTAAATGGTACAAGCCATCGTCGTCTGTATTTTTTTATTTTTTTATTATTGCTGTTGGGTGTTTTTTTTTTATGTCAGTGACTTCTGTCTGTCCATACCAGTCAGAATGCACTCGCTTTCAGTCGAGGCCAAAACACCAGCTAGGGTAAAAAAGACACGGGGGGGTAGGGGGGGTAGGGGGGGGGGCTAGGGGGGGGGACGTGGTCTGCTCTCACACACCCGGAGAGGTCACTCATCTTCCTTGCAAACAGAGCCAACAAAAGAATGCTATTCATTCGCCACCGGCTCTGTGCACACAACAGTGTGAAATCGATATGTGAATTGTTCGTGATGACAGGAAAATATAAGACAGCGAGAACCCATGGCAGGACCATGGTAGGTGGCCTGCCTTTGACATGTATTGATGGAGACGTCCCGTTGGGTCCAAGTGCCATTTGGACACATTACCATTGAGGCTTACTTCATCTAGGGCCCAACTCCATCAGGGCCAACTTCTAAATGGCACAGCACCATTGTTACCACTTAATGTACGGCCTGATACCGTCAGCGCCCAGTTCCAATACGACCCGGTCCTATCAGGGTCAACAAAGCCCAATACTAAAATAGCCCAATACTATAGGTTCCAGCGCAAATGATTAATATTTTGTTTCACTCCCGCTCGTCAGAGAGCAGAAGTACAATATCAACTTGAAGATGTACTGAGTCATTATGGTACTGCGCCCTATTGGTAATGGACTGTATTGTGACTAGGTCCTAATGGGACTGCGACGAAAAAGGAATGGCTGCGATTGAGCTTAACTCCATCGGGTCTCAGTTACATGAAGGCTGACTCGCTGTCAGGCCCAGCACTGGGACACAGTGGTTCTGGGACGTAATGGAATTACTTTTCAAAAGTTGAGTCCATTGGGTCCCAGTATCATTCAGTACCAGACTGAGCTCTTTTGGAAATGGGCCGTACCGTTCCTGGGTCCTCGTGGCATTCCCCGCCCAGATAACCACAGGGACCCCTCAAAGACGTCAGTTGCTTATGTTCCGGTGGTAGTCTGCGCAGAACAGAGACGGTCTGTGGGTTTCGATTTGCGCTCTCGCTTCGGTTCTGTGTCTGAAAGAAAAGAGTAATTCCGTATCTGGAGGTTGACGGCAAGAAAGGGACATGATAGAGTTTTGTTTATTTGTTCTTGTTCTTGTTAAGTTCTGTTTAGTTATTCATTTATCTATTTATTATCTATTTGTTATCTATTTGTCAGTTATCTATTCATTTATTCATCTGTCAATTTATCTATTTGTTTATTCAGTCATTTATTTATTTACTTACTTACTTTACTCAGTTACTTCCGTTTGATTTTGAGTTGTCTATTCACCTATCCTTCAGACCTTCCCGCAGTTCAGTCTGCAATGAGTCATGACCGTCATCCGAAACGTCATCCTCTTCATTCGGCACGGTCACCCACTTCGGGCTTTTTTTTTTCTTCTTCTTTTTTTTTTAACCTTGGTTTTCAATTACTTTTGGTTCTAAACTTATATTTGTATCTATTTATCTGTCCGTGAGCGTGTATCTTTCTGACTGACGACATTGTTTTCGTCTCTTTCCAGCATCCCGGCTGTTCCCCGTAGACAGCCCAGAAGCGATCATCGCAAACAGCCAGGTCCGTTCAGCCGTCCATTGTTGCTGTCTGTCCACATGGGGGACCAGGCCAGAGAATGGTGGGCCAGAGGCGTGAGGCCAGTCAGTAACCATTGCCACAGGTCCCAGCAGCTGTGCAATACCTGGTGTATTTCATGGCCCACTTAATTAACACAGCCCCCTGTGGGACAGTCTGTGAATGTGTGGGTAGATGATGTTCGAAAACCAGCTTCATGCTGTGTACATTTTTGTGTTACCGCTTCATGACCTCAGTCGATTTCGTGTTTAACTGTGATCATTGCACGTGTATGTGTGTGATAATTGTGTATGTGATTTACTCTGATCGCTGCTTCCACTGCCGTCTTTTCTTTCTTTCCTTCCCTTTCTTGAAGTGTTTTGTTCTAACTTGTCCATTGCCAAGTACCCTGAAGCGATATACCCTATCTGAAAATAAAAGAATTCTTGCAATTGTTTCGTAATTCTTGCGAAGCTTACATACAAACAGAACGGGCCGATACTAGATCTCAGTTGTGTAGAACACGTCTTTTGAAAATGCACACGTTTCTTTGCGCAGAGAATCCAAATCAGTTTGGCGTTCGTGGCCATATTAGAGAAGTAGAATTATTGACGCTGTCACTGACAGCGGTGACTCGGAGAAACGTCATTATCATGCAAGAGACAGTTGGTGACTCAAAATTATTCAGCCAGAAACTGATCGATGATCTGGTGAAAACCGATAAGCCAAATTGAAGAAGAAGAAGAAAAAAAAAATGTCGAGATCGAGTTGTCGAGGGTCTCTGGTCTCTGGTCAGTGTGTTTAGATCAGAAACCGGAGACTTTGATCTTGAACCCTGTCCACAATACACTGAAAAACAAACCCACACACCCTGTCCCATTTTGCATGTGTTATCAGTCTGTCAGCGCTCTCTCAAGAATGGTGGTGAGTCGTGTGAAGTGGTGTGTTGCCAACAATTAAAACAACTTTCCTCCCGAATTTGGCTGTTGTCTATGAAGTTCATGCTTGTTTTCATTGAAATGAATTCCATATATGCCGCTATAAATATTGACTCAAAGTTATGTCCCACCCACCCGTCAATTTATCTTATAGTGGTAATGATTATAAGGGGAAAGGAACTTACATTATCTTGTAACAAAGTTCCTGGCGGATTTTCTACTCTCGCTGTTTTCTCCTTTTTTAAAAGTTTAGTTTTCCAAGATTTTCCTTCCTTTCTGATTTATTTACTTCTGTATTATGTTCCCCGAGTCCCAACGTTTACTTGGAAATAAGCTATTGGCGGCTTTTCTCTCCTGGCTCTTCTGGATTCCCCCCCCCCCCCCCCCCCGAGAGTTCCCTCCCTTGGTGATTTCATTTTCTTCGGACTAGGTTCTCCGACACTGGTTGAGGGAACTTGGAAGCTTCAGTCTCATACCTTTCGATTTTATCTGGGGCAGTAAGTCAAAGAATGAGGAGATCTTATCCTCTAGAAGACTAAAGCCTTTGGAACGAGTTTGGCCTCACTGAATTGGAATGTAACTTGGACCAGTTCATAGAAAAAAAAAAGTAGGGGTGTCGAGGTGATGACGTTCACGTAATTCTGTAACGTGAATTTATAGTGTGGAAATAGCGCTGTTTTCGCTGACCAACTTTTGTGAACATGTGAAAGCACGGGTCTCCTTAAATTGGTTAAGATCTCCATGGTGCACACACCGCAACTCACGACGGGCCATTGTTTCCCCGTGCTTGACAAATACATCATTTTACACAATAATTGCTCATATCACTTCGCCTCATTCCTACATTTTCCCCAGTCAAAATGAGCGTCGTGCTGATAATGCAGAGAGCGTGGATCGATCATTATGCCATAATTAGCACTGCAGGTTCTGTGTCTAGAGAGATACAACACATAAATACGACACTGATCACGCAAGGTGACTTACATTAATGACACAACGAAGTTACGTTCAAATAATCTAATCAACCACAGTTGTGTAGCCATCAGTGGGTTCTCATGGTGTAGGATACAGTACAATACAACACAATGCAATGCAATACAATACAATACATCCTATCAATCTGATCAGAAACTATTTGTGCATCAACCACTTGTGCATGATTTGAAGTGTTTCTTTATTTAAAGGTGCGGCGCATATGGATCAGACCACCCGCTGCGATGTCTTACTGAAAGACACTGAAACTGAATCCACATTTTTAGCGTATCACCTGACACAGCGGAGAATGTTGAAGGTCACTGATCAGACGTACCATCATGAGTCCAGGATATATCATGTTCATGGGCCGCTGGGAAAAAGCAATATGGAATCTGTTTGGCCAAGTACATAATATGTTTCACTCATGCTGAGAAGATACACTTCACAGTCCACAACAAAAACTGAAAAACTGGGTCTTGATTACCATGATAATAATAACTTACGACAAGGACCATGATCTCCTCTGGTCTACCTTTTCAAACGGCACGGTATAGATCTTTCTAAAGCTGGGAGGCCCGCAGCATTCTCTGAAAGAGGTAGCCACTATCCGTCAGCAGATCTTGTTGCTATCACTGGACAGGCATGGAGCCACGTCGTGAAGATCAAAGCGGTGTGGTAAGGGAATTTTAGCATCTCCCGGATGGGCAGTTGTGTATCAATTCAACGTTGGACTGGCTGTGTTGAGTTCTTGTCTTCTGCTTTGTCATTCGTATTAAAGCTTGCGTAATTGTGTGACTTACGTAGATGAGTGTATTGTGTAAGGAGAGAGAGAGAGAGAGAGAGAGAGAGAGAGAGAGAGAGTGTCCTAAAGTACAAATTCTTGAGAAATGTTTTGAGTTCTGACTTCTCTTTGTCTCTCTCCCTTCCCCCCATCTCTCATCTATGTGTATGTGAGCTAGGGTATGGGGTGTATGTGAGCTAGGGTATGGGGTGTATGTGAGATAGGGTATGGGTTGTGGTGATCGGCCTACGTGTGTGTGTGTGTGTGTGTGTGTGTGTGTGTGGGGGGGGGGGTGATAGGAATGAAGGTGCGTGCATGCGCGCATGCGTGTCTGTTAGCGAGTGCGTGTGCTTATGTGTGTGTGTGCGTGTATGCGGACATGTATGTGTGAGCTGCCTGAATTATCCGTCCAGAGAAAACAGAAGCAGCACGACTGTCAAATCTCAGTGGGGGGGATGTAGTTTACTTCCCCTTCACCAGATACAGACCAAACAGTGGGCCAAGGGAGGAATCGGCGCCGATATTTACGACCACGGCAAACACAACACACACACACACACACTCTCTCTCTCTCTCTTTCTCTCTCTCTTCCGTCGCACACCGCCACTTACCGAGCCGTGACGAATTCGCATGTGGACAGTCGTCCATAGCGTGGCTCTGGGGAAATCATCTGGTAGTCCAAAGATGGCGCTGAGAATGGCAGAGAGGCTTTGTCAGGGTTTGCGGAAGAAAAAAGGGGAGTAATCGGGGAAATCATCATCTGCGAGGGTCACGTTTGTTTTTTTTTTTTTTGTTTTTTTTGTTTTTTTTTTTTTTTGGGGGGGGGGGGGGGGGGGGGTGGGGGGGGGGGTCTTTTCTCTCTTTCTTTTTTCTTGTTGCTTGCAGGCAATGCAAATCCCATTTGCACTTAATCCTACAAGTTAAAAACAATTTTGAAGTACACGTTTAATTTGGGTGGTTTTCCTGTTCGTTGTTTGTTTGTTGGTTGTTGTTTTTATTCATTTCATTATTTGTATGGTTGTTATTTTTGTTATATATTTTG
>NC_134899.1:24089026-24094026 GCF_041734735.1 Babylonia areolata
TCTCTCTCTCTCCTTCTCTCTCCCTCCCTCTCTCTCTCTCTACCTCACTATATGTCTCTCTCTCTCTCTCCTTCTCTCCCCCCCCTCTCTCTCCTAAAGCGGTAGATGTGGTGCAATACGTGTGGATTGGTCCGTACGCTCTGGCACCTCCTTGAAACAGAGTGAATCTGGAACTGTCTTTACCTTTTGATCGATTAACTGATGCATTGATTTACTGATCCATTTGTTTGCTCTCTCTCCCTCTCTCTCTCTCTCCACACACACACACACACACACACACACACACACACACACACACACACACACACACACACACACACACACACACACATATATATATATATATATATACATATATATATATATCGATATATATACATATCGACAGGAAAAAAAACCAAACTGCACGCAGGAAAAAATACAAAAAAATGGGTGGCGCTGAAGTTTTGCGACGCGCTCTCCCTGGGGAGAGCAGCCCGAATTTCACACAGAGAAATCTGTTGTGATAAAAAGAAATACATATATATATATATATATATATATATATATATATATATATATATATATACATATATATATATATATATATATATATATATATATATATGCGTGTGTGTGTGTGTGTGTGTGTGTGTGTGTGTGTGTGTGTGTGTGTGTGTTTTACTGTTTCGTTATGTGCACGCACCTTTTCTTGTTAATATTTACCCCGTGCATTTAGTGTCTTTTGATGTGCTTATTATTAACGTATGTATGTATGTATGCATGCATGTATGTATGTATGTATGTATGTATGTATGTATGTATGTATGTATGTATGTATGCATGTATGTATGTATGTATGTATGTATGTATGTATTTGTTTGTCAAGTTTTTTTTGTCTATTGTTTATGTATGTATGTATGATTGTATGTATGTCGTTGTTTGTCTCTTTCGCTTTGTTTACGTTTCCGTCGTGTTTATACCCAATGTGTTTCTCCATTTGCCTACTCTGTGTTTGTTGTTCATTTCGTGTATGTATGTATATATATATATGCGTGCGTGTGTGTGTGTGTGTGTGTGTGTGTGTGTGTGTGTGTGTGTGTGTGTGTGTGTGTGTGTGTGTGTTGTCCACTCTTTAAACAGCGTTCTTGTGTGGTGTATAACGAGATTATCACTTTCGTTCATTTCGTTTATGCTTTGTTTGAAACCCAGAGATAGAATAATAACGACTACCATGATTATTCATTTCTGTAATTATTACGATATCGTATCATTGTCGTGTGTCAGCTAATTAATCACACAGACGCTTATAAGCAGACGCTTATAAATAAAGACAAAAGCGAGTTGTACCCTCTCTGAACAGTGACCGAACGCTCATCGCCTTCACCATCAAGATCAAACGGCTGCGGCTGTACCACGTGGTGACCATCCTGACCCCCGTCCTCTTCCTGTCACTGACCGCCACCCTGGTCTTCGCTCTGCCCGCAGACTCCGGGGAGAAGATGGGCACCTCCATCACCGTCCTCCTCGCCTTCGCCGTCTACCTCACCATCGTGGCCGAACAGATGCCGAAAACCTCCGTCCGGGTGAATGAATGAGTTAATCAATCAACCAATGCATGAATGACAGAATGACAGAATGAACGACAGAATGAATGAATGAATGGACGGATGAAAGAATGAATCTTCATTTTCCAACGGCGGGTATAATTATTTGCACACTGGCCGACTTACGTACCTGCCGTTATTCGAAGAGACACACAAACGTATACACATATACATGTTTGCTGTAATCAGTACATGTATACGTATACAAGGATAACGCAGCGTCAGTGAGACACAACATCGGAAGGAAGAGGAGGGTGAAGAGGAAGAGGAGGGAGGCAGAGAGAGGGAGGGAGAAAGAGAGAAGAGAGAGAGGGGGAAGAGAGAGAGGGGGAGGGGGAAAGACAAATGACAAATGACAAATGTTTTATTGAGGGTAAAATGGATAAGCTGGAAGCTTCTTTACACCATGCCCTCACACACGCATACACACACATACACACATTGTAATAAATGAAATAAGTATGAATAATAAATGACATAGAACAAACCAAATAGATAATAATAGTCACATAAATGGATGAATCAAAGACTACAATTTCGGAAACATGAAAATCATACAAAACATTGCCACATGAAAATCTTCAAACACACACACGTGTGTGCACACACAGGCATCATACACATAATCTCGAAAACACAAGTACACAGAGATACACACGCATACTTACACTCGCCGATTTTCCTTGCTTACACACTGTTGGAGAACAATTTATCAAAGTACGTTGGCTTACTAGGATCTCATCATATGCTTTGATTATGCTGGTACTAATTAAGTTTGTTGCATCAGATATTTTTGATACGCTTTTTTGAAAGATGCTATAGTAGATCTATTTCTAAGATACTCGGGGATTTCATTCCACAGTTTACCACCAGAATAAGTGAGAGGACATGAAAAGGTTAGTTCTGGGACGAGGGGTAAAAATGGTACTCTTGCTACGAATGATTCTTTCCGGGAATTTCCTATAAAGACATAGAGGGATAGAGAGAGAGAGAGATGCAGAGAGAAGGAGGGAGAGAGAGGTGGAGGGAGAGAGAAGAACAGAGAGAGAGGGAGGAAGGAGGAGACAGAGAGGGGGGGAGGGAGAGAGAGACGGCAGAGAACAAGGAACAGGGAGGTGAAAAGAATGTGAAAGAGAGGGAGTGTGGAGAGAAGGCAGGTGTGAGAGAAAGGCAGGGAGGAAGGGGAAAAGAAGGAGAGTGAGAGAAAGAGAGGAGAGAGAGAAAGGAGGTTGGGGGAGAGAGTGTGTGCCTTTGCGTGTGTGAAAAAAAGAAAGAAAGAGAGAGAGAGAAGGGGGTGGGGGGCAGGCAAATAAACAAAGATTCGGACAGACAAATCGAGACGGAAACAGACAGACATGCAGGCAGACTCACAGCCCAACACACAGAGAAAAAAACAAACAAGAGTATAACACGGAACTGACCTGACTGGCCAGGTGTCCATCATGGCTGTGTACCTGACCTCTCTCCTGGGTCTGACGGCCTCGGGCGTCCTCCTCACCGTCTGGATCCTCAACCTCCACTTCCGGGATGACGTACATCCGCCCGGACCGCGCCTGCGCAAAGTTGTGTTCCTGTTGCGAGCGATCATGTGCAAAGGGCCCGAGAAAAGCAAAGTGAGTGGCGAGTTGTGTGATAGCATGTGGAAGTGCTGTGGATAATTTTATGTTTGTGGTGCATGGTTATGTGAAATTGTGTGAGGCGAGTTTAGGGCGTGAAATAGTGTGAAGTTGTAAGGTGCGGACGAAAGGTGCACTGTGAAGCGTGATGTGTACTGTATGCGTGTGTAGTTGTGCGGCGTGGTTTTTGCATTGATGTATGATATTGATTAGGAGGCGCCGTGGCAGAATGGATAATGCGTTCTGATCCAGTGGTCAGGGTTCCATCCCTGCCTTGTGTTTGGTCCTTGTGAAAGGCACTTTCCTCCGATATTCCTCACTCCACCCAGATGTGAAATGGTATCTGACTTGGCTGAAAAACGCTAAAACGGCGGAAGGCAAGGATCAGACCTCGTTTTCCAATGCCGAACCCCAAGACACAGTGGATATGAATTCACTGCCCCTGATATGCTGCAAAAGGATAGAAGCCTGCGGGACCTCAACCTATGAAACCTATGATTTTGTGTGCTAGAATATGATGTACTGTTGGTTATGGCTTCGCTAAAATTACCATCGTCGTCGTCATCATCATCACCATCATCATCGTCGTCGTCATCATCATCATCAACAAAAAGAGCAAATGCCAAATGACGACAATACACACACACACACACACACACACACACACACACACACACACACACACACACACACACACACACACACACACACAAAACAATAAAAGTTTGACCTATGAAAAGTATTACTGTTATTCTGCTCCAGGGCTGGGTTGCAAAAGAGACGATCTTTCAGTGCTTAGTTTGCTTAGAGTTAAGAATGTTCGTAAGTATACGGAATTTACCGTGGAGTTCGGAACATTCTTAACGATGCGCAAACTTAGCGCTGCTAACTTCGCTCATGCAACTCACCCCTGAGCGGTAAAATCAAGGGTGGGTTTTGTATAATCGAACTTAGAATTGTAGTAAGAATTCAGCCATGCAGCCATGAAAAGAAACTGCATTCTTTGGATATAAATATACACGCATACTATGATTTCGATAAGTTAAACACTGCCTCGAAATCTTTCACGGAGATAGGATTCTTCAAAATGCTATACAGAAAAACAGGAGCAAACTCCGTGTCTGTGTAGCTCGCGTGACATTGTGCTGGCTTGGAACTGACAGTGGAGGAGTATACTGGGGTTACTCCACGGGGAGTTTAATTCTTTATGACCTCAGCATCTCTTCAAGAATGCAGAATGTGCTGTAGTCTATTGCTCGTCTTGTCACTACGCATCTCTCGGTGTACAAATTCGGGTCGATTTCCTTGGAGAGTGCGGTTTTGCATAATGCAGCTCAGTTTTCCTTCCTTTTTTTCTGTCTGCGTGATCCTGATTTTGTTTTGCTCACAAAGTGAGCAAAGTGAGTCTACGTAATAATCCGTGTGTGTGTGTGTGTGTGTGTGTGTGTGTGTGTGTGTGTGTGTGTGTGTGTGTGTGTGTGTGTGTGTGTGTGTATGTATTTATGTATGTAATAATAATAATAATGATAATGATAATAATAATGGTATTTATATTGCGCTGAATCTTGTGCAGAGACAAATCAAAGCGCTTTCGCACCAGTCATTCACACGCATGCATAACTCTAAAACCGGAGAAACTGAAGACAAGGAAGAGGCAGGGAAGAGTGGCTGTTTTGGGAAGAGGTGGGTTTTAAGGCCAGACTTGACATAGCTGAGTGTGGAGACTTGACAAAGCGAAAGAGGAAGTTCATTCCAATTGCAAGGTCCAGAGACAGAGAAGGAACGGCGGCCAACAGTC
>NC_134899.1:24101526-24109026 GCF_041734735.1 Babylonia areolata
CTCATTTTCGTTGTCGTTGTTTCACGTCAACGTCAGTCACATCATGTTCACGATAATCATTTTGAATGTCCAGCGATTTGATAGTCGCTGTCACTTCTTACGTTAGCAAACAATTAGTGATCCTTTTCGTGTTGGTATTTGACACACTCGTTGTGACAGAAAAACTCAGTGGCTTCATCCTGGATGATCGACGACAAAATCATCAGCTATTAGGACCAGACAACACAGCATGGCCTGAACAAAACGGCACTATCCACATTTCTTCTCCTGCATTTTTCCGTTTATTAGACGAAAAACTAGTAAACTGGTTAATAAGATTGTAATATATTCTCTACATTTCTTCCCCTCCACTCTTTGATTGGCCTTCTTTATGTCTCTTGACAGGGGAAGAAATGTATGATTGTATTACAATGTTATTCAAACAAAATTATGATTTTTCCGACAAAGGAACGAAACTGAATGGAAAGAACGCAGAGGAAGAAATGTGGATATTGCCAACAAAACTATCACAAGCAGTTTACAAAACTGTGTAAAAGCATTCTGACAACCGATTCGTTACTTGATACCACTCAGTGTGACAACATTCACTGGACGATGGCACCAATCGAACTGGACTTTACAGGAATTAGCATTCGAGAAAAAAGAAAAAGAAAGAATATAGGCTGCATGCATGTGCGAATACTTGCGCAGGCATGTACAATTTCCACTCCTATTCCACATTTGAATCACAGTAGGTATATCTCTATCCCTCCATGAGACTTTCTCACGCCGTTACACTTATCTTCCCTTGTCTAGTTTCAGGTCGTTCTTTTCAGTTCATTTGATGGTAGAAGCCTCTTGTTGTGATTAGATGGAGCAATTAAAGCACAGCACAGTATATATTTACCCGAAAGTTCCTTTAATTTCATCCAGCTTAAGCTGGCAATTGTATGTGCCGTGTATCGTTCTGAGTAACATTCACTGAAGCTATTTGTTGGTGAAACACGAGATACAACTCCCATTCAACACTGGAACACCTACCGGTGTAATTGTTCAACACCGGAATATCGAAATTGTGCAGAACGGAATTGTTAATGATGGTAATGATGCTTTAACAAGAGAAAATATAACCTTCATTGCAAGGAGAAAGAGGTCACAGCTGCGTTGTGTGTTGTTATCCCCCCCCCCCACCCCGCCCCCCTAAACACTTCTGGTGATCCCATCAATTTCATTACCAGTATTTTTGTTTTAAGTGTATGTAAAACTGTGCATGTTTATTCTAAGATACGGCTTGGTTTTTCTTTAGCAATGGGCTTATGGCAATCGTGTGTAGGTGCATACACAGTTTGCCACGTAACGTTTACGCAGAACACGAAGACCTATACGCGTGTTAACTTGCAAAGAATTGCTCTGTGGTTTGGAGCTATATTTCAGTATACAAAGCACTTCTGTTTCCAACTCTGATTATCTTATAATATCGCCAGTAAGGCATTCAGAAAGTAGCTAGCCTCAGTGTGCAATTTTCAGTTCTAGCCTTCCGACTGTTTGAAGGACACACGCTGGGCGTGACAGAAAGTACGGAGACTGTGCCCGGACATTCAACCCAATGATTTGTCCGTAAGGCTGGGACAGCTTGCTAAGGAAATAGACACAAAATTGGAAAACAGATCTCATGCTTGCAGAGGCGAAACTAATGCACACAAAAGAGCAAGACGGTCTTCTTACACAATCGGAAGATCTACCCCAGAAGATCTACCGATTGTGTAAGAAGATCTATCTCACTGCCTAAGTGCATTTAAAAGGTCTCCAGAGCAAGTAGGTCAAACGATCAATTGTGCATTCATGAAGGATAGCTGGCAGGAGAAGAAGAAACGTTCACCTCACAGTTACTGTCGGAATTAGACCAATTTTCTTTAAAAGACATTAAAAACGTATGAAAGGAAGATTGAAGTTTGGAAGGAGTGGAAAGCGGACGATTGTTGGGGATCGATTTCGCTTTAAACCCTGCACGAAATGTTGAGAAATCGTTTGATTCTCATGGTTAGCCGGGAAATTGTGCCATTTTGATTGCTTCTTCGATCTGGCTGCAGCTGCCGATTCAGACAAGGAAAGTGGCCAGTCCACCGGTCCAGTTTTGCAATGTCAAGCCAGCTCTGGCTGTCACGTGAATAACAGGAAGTTCTGGTAAACGGAAGAGTACTCGCCTGGCTGCCTGTCTCTGCCTCCGAACAACCCAACACTTTCCCAGCCTGCCCCTGTAGAGAGTATTAAGGCATTCCCTGCAAAACACCGGCAAATTGCCCTCGCTTTCTGTCTAATGGAATTGCTCTTTCCCAGCCTAAACTTTAAATGACCCCAGTTAAACGCTCCGCCCTATTCCATGTCAGTCTCGTTTGATGTTCTAATGAGTCCTTCAAAAACTCTTATTTCCATTATCCATCTGTCCAATTTCCCACAGCTCACCATACAACGTGCCCCCTCTCTCACACGTTTGTACTGATTTATTTTCAAATGATGACATTCTATTGTGAAAATCAATACTTTATTCAGATGACTACAGTCACGATAATGTGTGACAGGACATGAAGCAGAATTCATCCTTATCCTCAAAAACCTGAACACATCTTTACATTCATGCTCATAAAGCATCACACATTACAGTGTCAGCGGCTTGATCCTTACACACACACACGCACACGCACACACAGACACACACACACACATACACACACACACACACACACACACACACACACACACACACACACACACACACACACAAATTGGGCAGGTTATGAAAATTGCTCATTGCATAAATTATGCATTGTGTCATCATTGAATTGTGTGCAGCTGAGATAATTTAGGAGAGAAATAAAGTATGGAAAAAACGTAAATTATCACGAGTATCAAGTGCAATCAAAATTAATGGAATTAAGGAATTCTTTTATTTTAGTGCTTCGTGAATACATAGATGTCACGGTGTAATAAATTGATTTGTAATCCCCTCACGGGCTGTCCATGTTTGCGCTGTGTTAAACGCATGTAGGTTTTCTGTTGTTGGTTCTTCCTCAGTGTATGTATGGTTCTATGTTGTTGTTTTCATTTTTAGCTTCCATTACTGAAAGTAGGGGGCGGGGATGTTTTACTGTTGTTGTTTTATCATAATCGTTTTCTTTTTCGTTTTAAACATTTTAGTATTCTATTTTCCTCTTTTTCTTTTTGTTATAACCCTACTCCCACGCCCACCGCCCAACTCCGCCAAAAGGTTTAATATCACGGTCAGTGCGGCAAGAAACACGGGCACACAGACCATTCAAAAGCTAATTGAAACTCAATGCTGTATCATTTCTTCTCTTGTGTCTGAAGGCACGAAAGGCGCTTATTTCTGAAGTCCGCGGGGAGGCGGCTGGACTGGCCTTGTAATAGATCGCCTTCTTGTTCTTCTCCTTGTTCTTGTTCTTGTTTTTGTTGTTGTTGTTGTTGTTGTTGTTGTCTCCTCCTCCTCCTCCTCCTCCTTCTTCTTCTCCCATAACTCTTTGAAAGGTCATTGGGGCGCCGCACTGAAGAAACTCTTCGCCAGGTCATAGGGAATTCTAGTGTCTATGGCCAGGTCTGTCCGACCGATCGTTTGTGTGTCAAAGCCTGGTTCTCTGCAGGTGGTTTCCCTGTCCATCAGGCAATGCACGTTGTCATTCCACTGGGAGAAAGGGTCAACAGGGCGTTATGAACCAGCTGGAGACAATGTCAATGCCGATGCTGCCAGTGGGCGGACACTTCAATCTCAACGTCAGTGAGATTCAAGCAGTGGCGACAATTCTTGATCTTGTTCCATTTTCCTCTTGCAGCGAATAATGAGACGGTCCACGACTGACAGGAAAAAATTATCATATTTTATTTATTTATTTATTTGGAGAGGATCTGTTATACGCGAGGTCGTATAATCTAGGCAAAAACCTGGCAAATTTTGTGCATCAGTCCTTGTCATAAAAGTAAACAATTCAGCTGAAAAATAACCAGTTAGCTAAATGCAACAATAATAAGAGAGATGGAGACAACATTTAATGTTTGTTAGTGAGGGGAGCGGGAGAAGGTGTGGGGTGGGGTGAGAGGGTGCGGGCGGGGGAGGGGGTGGGGGGGGGGGGCGGCAGGGAACCGAGACCGTCACTAATGCACGGGAAGCAACTCCACTGATCGCGACTTTAGTCTGATTACTTCCACTTTACTTTCCATGCTCAATTCGCAGCAGGCATTCCGATCAGCTGTAACTTTCGCATTGGACAGGAGCGGTGTTCTCAAACCGGTTCGACGTCTAATGTTTACCTGAATTGCCTACACATCCCCCTTTTTTCATTTTTTTTTCATCCATAAGTCAGGTGAACCATTGCAAGCACCTTCCCCTACCCCTCATGCCTCGCGACATACACCTTTTTTTTCTTTCTTTTGATTTCAACGCTTGCCAAAGACGACAAGAGAATTAAGCGCAGAAAGTGTGCAATGCATGTTCAGTCGTCTAAATCTGCTGTTGCACGGGAGTTAAGAAGAAGAAGAAAAAAGGAATCATGTAGTGTCCTAAATTCCGGGACTTCCATGCGCAGTTAAAGTGATCTCACTATGAATACTGTATATGTTATTGCTTGTTATCTGTTGAGGACACAAAATGGTCCATTGTAAGTAGTTTCCGACTTTATTGATAAGGGTTAGTCCAGGCCAGTTTCGATACGGATACAGTCGCTACAGTCCAGTGCAGACATCTTGCGAGGAAACCGAATCCTTTACAATGACGCACTCAATCAGTCCATGCAAGTCAGTGGACCGCTTTTGTATGTATGTATGTATGTATATATATATATATATATATATATATATAGAGAGAGAGAGAGAGAGAGAGAGAGAGAGAGAGAGTTACACACTAGTGTGTATAATTTCTCACGCGCTTTTGTACATTACAAAACTCACGAAACCAGTCGTTTGGATAGGTCCCATGGAGAGTAACAGTTAGTGAAATAGGAAATTACACACATATCCGTGTAAGCCCATTCTCTCTCCTTCTTTTCTCATAAGATAAAGTGTATGATTGATATTGCTGTTTGTTGTAAAGTGGATCCTCTGTTTGTAGCATTTTGCCGAATCTCGTAACGGATACCATAGTTATACTCCACCAGGGGGGCCATTAGATAATACACGAATACCAGAATGGACAGTGTTGATAACTGGTGCTAGCCACAAGTCATGAAACCCAGGACTCAGTGCATTGTTTGTGAAGAATGCCACATGTTACAGAAATGAACTCCAGAGAAAACGGATCATGAGACTACAACAGGTGGCCCGTAAGATAACCTCTCCAGTGTCCAGTTTTTGCCTATCGGTTCATTGTCCGCACAGTTTTATATAATTCAAAAAGTATACCGTATAGTCTCCAAATTCCGCCCAGCCACCAACCTTCTCTGTTCTGTTTCTGTGGGTGGGTGTGAGATTTATTTCAAGCTCCTGTGCCTCGTGTTTGAATAATTTAGTTGGAGCCAGAATTATGATCTGTTATTATTGTCATAGGGAAGAAGAAGAAGAAGAAGAAGAAGAAGAAGAAGAAGAAGAAGAAGAAGAAGAAGAAAGCTGGTAGTCAGATGGCGATCATCACTCGTCAGTTCATCTTCTTCTTCTTAAGTTTCAGCCCTGATATGGCCTTAGTGGTCGGCTGGGCTATAAACAACATGATTTGATTGGATTGGACTTTAAGTCATTTGCATTTTATTTTCTATTGTTCGCAAAAGTCGAACAGTGATTTTGTGTAACTGCGTATTGACAATAAAACAGCCTTGAATCTTGTTGCTGTAGCTGTTGTTCGTATTGCTAGTGCTGGTGCTGCTGGCGCTGCTGTTGCGAAAAACCGTGGATGTTTAGTGGAGAGTGCACGGTAGAGGAGGCCCAGTTCATGGTGCCGAGAGGGCAGTCAGTGTGATGGGGAGGGCACTGCAGACTGACACAGGACGGGACAGTCACGTACAGGGGACAGGCGGCTTCAGCATGGCGCACCACTTGTTGTGTGAGTCCCTTGTTTTTCTTGGTTCTGTAGGGTTCTTTGTTGTTTGCTTCTTTGTTTTCTTTGCCTCTCAGTCTGTTTTGTGTGGTATGTGTCCTCTCTGTATATTCATAATTTTTTTGGAGTCCGTGTTCTCTTAGAGGTTTTTTCCTTCCCGCTCCATCTGTGAGTCATAAATATATCTCCATCTGTCTCAGCCCGTCTTCTTTCCATGTCTATGGGGTCTTTGTCTGTCCCCATGTCTTCTCCTTGCTTCAGTCTCTTTGTATGTCTTCGTTTTTTTTCTTCTATCTCTTTCCTTTCACACCAAAAGATAGACTCTCTCTCTCTCTCTCTCTCTCTCTCTGTATGGGGGTGGGGTGCGGGAAGGGGGGTAAGTGTTAGTATTAGTGTTAGTGTTAGTGTGTGTGTGTGTGTGTGTGTGTGCTTGTGTGTGCTTGTGTGTGTATGTGTGTATGTGATATCTTTTCAGCTGTGCATGCCTGTGGAATGACTTCGTGAAGTTCGTGCAGCATTAACTCTAAGGCATGGAATGAGAACCTCTTGGTTTAGATTGCAGTTGACAGAAACATCGTTGCTTGGCCTGGCTCGACAAAATAAAGCAATGATTAATTGATAAACAGAGGTGACGGACTGCAGTTTATAGTGCCTCCAGGGAGAGGAGAAAGAACAATAAAGAGAAATGGAGAAAGGAAGGAAGGAAAGGGGATAAAGAAAGCAAGGGAATAAAAAGAGATACAAGACACAGGCGAAGAGAGAGACAGAGACAGACACCGAGAGAGACAGACAGACAGAAACACAGAGACACAGAAACAGAGAGCAGGTATAAAGCAATAAGCAATGATGATTGAGCAAAGGAAGGAGTAAATAAATGATTGTTTCATGTCAAATAATAGTCTGGAAGAGCAAACCGACAATCCAATAAACCAACAGATGAATTGAATAATGAGAGATCAAACAGTAAAAAAAATCATGAATAATGAGAGATCAAACAGTTAAAAAAATCATGAATAATGAGAGATCAAACAGTAAAAAAAAATCAATCATTCAACTGATAATTAGTGTGAGGATTTATGATGATCAGCATACTATTTTCTGACCTCCTCCTCCTTCTCCTCCTCCTCCTCGTCCTCCTCCTCGTCGTCCTCCTCCTCCTTCTTCTTCATCAAATACTTTTAACATCCACCCCTCCTCATTTCAGTTGGAGTGCTGATGGCATCAATGGTGGCTTGTGTCACGGCAGCAAAAAACTGTGCTCCTTTCAGTAAGTGCTTCATCTCTTTCTACCTCCTCCCGTGCTGGTAGTACTACTGGTAGTAGGAGGAGAAACTGTAGAAGCTGTAGTAGTAGTAGCAGCAGTAATAATCGTGGCATTAGCAGCAGCAACAGCAGTAATAATCAACGCATTAGCTTCAGTAGTGGCAGTAGTAGTTATAGCAGCGGTAATTGTCATGGCATTTACAGCAGCAGCAGTGATATTCATG
>NC_134899.1:24111526-24116526 GCF_041734735.1 Babylonia areolata
CACAGTCACAACATTCAGTCTGTCTTCCCCACAGTCACAACATTCAGTCTGTCCCCATCACAGTCACAACATTCAGTCTGTCTGCCCCACAGTCACAACATTCAGTCTGTCTGCCCCACAGTCATAGCATTCAGTCTGTCCCCCTCACAGTCACAACATTCAGTCTGCCCCCCCTCCCCCCCACTCTCCAGTCACAACATTCATTCTGCCCCCCTCCCCCCCTCCCCCCACCCTCCAGTCACAACATTCAGTCTGCCCCCCTCCCCCCACCCTCACAGTCACAACATTCAGTCTGCCCCCCTCCCCCCACCCTCCAGTCACAACATTCAGTCTGCCCCCCTCCCCCCACCCTCCAGTCACAACATTCAGTCTGCCCCCCTCCCCCCACCCTCCAGTCACAACATTCAGTCTTCCCCCCTCCCCCCACCCTCCAGTCACAACATTCAGTCTGCCCCCCTCCCCCCACCCTCCAGTCACAACATTCAGTCTGCCCCCCTCCCCCCACCCTCCAGTCACAACATTCAGTCTTCCCCCCTCCCCCCACCCTCCAGTCACAACATTCAGTCTGCCCCCCACAGTCACAGTATTCAGTCTGCCCCCCCCCCACCCCCCGCCCTCCCCCCATCCTCCAGTCACAACATTCAGTCTGCCCTCACAGTCACAGCATTCAGTCTACCCCCACCCCACTACCCTCATCACCCCACCACTCCTTTTACAATTATCACAGATGATAAATAGTCTTCTGATCAATCATATATATATATATATATATGTATAACAACAACAACAAACAAACAAACAACAACAACAACAACAAAAGCAGAACAAAACCAGCCAGCAAGCATATCTGTCAGCTAACCAAAATAGTTGTTCAGTGAGTGAGTCAATCATTGTATTTATCTTTCTATGGTTCCAGTTCTCTGGAATGGCACACTTGAAATGTACCTGTTCCTGAATCCTTGCGAAGGTAAGTCTGTCTGTCTGTCTGTTTGTCTGCCTCCCTGCCTGTTCCCGTCTGTCTGCCTGCCTTCCATTTCCTGAATGTCTGCATGTGTGTCTGCCTGCCTGTTGTGTCTGCCTGTCTGCCTGTTGTGTCTGTCTGTCTGTCTGTCTGTCTGTCTGTCTGCCTGTTGTGTCTGTCTGTCTGTCTGTCTGCCTGTTGTGTCTGTCTGTCTGCCTGCCTGTTGTGTCTGTCTGTCTGCCTGTTGTGTCTGTCTGTCTGCCTGTTGTGTCTGTCTGTCTGTCTGCCTGCCTGTTGTGTCTGTCTGTCTGTCTGCCTGTTGTGTCTGTCTGTCTGTCTGTCTGCCTGTTGTGTCTGCCTGCCTGTTGTGTCTGTCTGTCTGCCTGTTGTGTCTGTCTGCCTGTTGTGTCTGTCTGTCTGTCTGCCTGCCTGTTGTGTCTGTCTGTCTGTCTGCCTGTTGTGTCTGCCTGCCTGTTGTGTCAGTCTGTCTGCCTGTTGTGTCTGTGTGCCTCTTGTGTCTGTCTGTCTGTCTGTCTGTCTGCCTGTTGTGTCTGCCTGCCTGTTGTGTCAGTCTGTCTGCCTGTTGTGTCTGTGTGCCTCTTGTGTCTGTCTGCCTGTTGTGTCTGTCTGCCTGCCTGTTGTGTCTGTCTGCCTGCCTGTTGTGTCTGCCTGCCTGCCTGTTGTGTCTGCCTGCCTGTTGTGTCTGTCTGCCTGCCTGTTGTGTCTGTCTGTCTGCCTGTTGTGTCTGTCTGCCTGCCTGTTGTGTCTGCCTGCCTGCCTGTTGTGTCTGTCTGCCTGCCTGTTGTGTCTGTCTGTCTGCCTGTTGTGTCTGTCTGCCTGTTGTGTCTGTCTGCCTGCCTGTTGTGTCTGCCTGCCTGTTGTGTCTGTCTGCCTGTTGTGTCTGTCTGTCTGCCTGTTGTGTCTGTCTGCCTGCCTGTTGTGTCTGCCTGTCTGCCTGTTGTGTCTGTCTGTCTGCCTGTTGTGTCTGTCTGTCTGTCTGCCTGTTGTGTCTGCCTGCCTGTTGTGTCTGCCTGCCTGTTGTGTCTGTCTGTCTGCCTGTTGTGTCTGTCTGTCTGTTGTGTCTGTCTGCCTGTTGTGTCTGCCTGTCTGCCTGTTGTGTCTGTCTGTCTGTTGTGTCTGTCTGTCTGCCTGTTGTGTCTGTCTGTCTGTTGTGTCTGTCTACCTGTTGTGTCTGCCTGTCTGTCTGTTGTGTCTGTCTGCCTGCCTGTTGTGTCTGTCTGCCTGCCTGTTGTGTCTGCCTGCCTGTTGTGTCTGTCTGCCTGCCTGTTGTGTCTGTCTGTCTGCCTGTTGTGTCTGTCTGCCTGCCTGTTGTGTCTGCCTGCCTGCCTGTTGTGTCTGTCTGTCTGCCTGTTGTGTCTGTCTGCCTGTCTGTCTGTCTACCTGTTGTGTCTGCCTGTCTGCCTGTTGTGTCTGCCTGTCTGTCTGTTGTGTCTGTCTGTCTGTTGTGTCTGTCTACCTGTTGTGTTTGTCTGTCTACCTGTTGTGTCTGTCTGTCTGTTATGTCTGCCTGTCTGCCTGTTGTGCCTGTCTGTCTGTCTACCTGTTGTGTCTGTCTGTCTGTTATGTCTGCCTGTCTGCCTGTTGTGTCTGCCTGTCTGTTATGTCTGTCTGTCTGCCTGTTGTGTCTGTCTGTCTGCCTGTTGTGTCTGCCTGTCTGTTATGTCTGTCTGTCTGCCTGTTGTGTTTGTCTGTCTACCTGTTGTGTCTGTCTGTCTGTTATGTCTGCCTGTCTGCCTGTTGTGCCTGTCTGTCTGTCTACCTGTTGTGTCTGTCTGTCTGTTATGTCTGCCTGTCTGTCTGTTGTGTCTGCCTGTCTGTTATGTCTGTCTGTCTACCTGTTGTGTCTGCCTGTCTGCCTGTTGTGCCTGTCTGTCTGTTATGTCTGTCTGTCTACCTGTTGTGTCTGCCTGTCTGCCTGTTGTGCCTGTCTGTCTGTCTGCCTGCTGTGTCTGTCTGTCTGTCTGCCTGTTGTGTCTGTCTGTCTGCCTGTTGTGTCTGTCTGTCTGCCTGTTGTGCCTGTCTGCCTGTTGTGCCTGTCTGCCTGTCTGCCTGTTGTGTCTGTCTGTCTGTCTGTCTGTTGTGTCTGTTTGTCTGTTGTGTCTGTCTGTCTGTTGTGTCTGTCTGTCTGTTGTGCCTGTCTGCCTGTCTGCCTGTTGTGTCTGTCTGTCTGTTGTGTCTGTCTGCCTGTTGTGTCTGTCTGTCTGCCTGTTGTGTCTGTCTGTCTGTCTGTTGTGTCTGTCTGTCTGCCTGTTGTGTCTGTCTGCCTGTTGTGTCTGTCTGCCTGCCTGTTGTGTCTGTCTGTCTGTCTGCCTGTTGTGTCTGTCTGCCTGTTGTGTCTGTCTGTCTGTCTGCCTGTTGTGTCTGTCTGCCTGTTGTGTCTGTCTGTCTGCCTGTTGTGTCTGTCTGTCTGCCTGTTGTGTCTGTCTGTCTGTCTGCCTGTTGTGTCTGTCTGTCTGTCTGTCTATTGTGTCTGTCTGTCTGCCTGTTGTGTCTGTCTGTCTGTCTCCCTGCCTGTTGTGTCTGTCTGTCTGTCTGTCTATTGTGTCTGTCTGTCTACCTGTTGTGTCTGCCTGCCTGTTGTGTCTGTCTGTCTGTCTATTGTGTCTGTCTGTCTGTCTATTGTGTCTGTCTGTCTGTCTGCCTGCCTGTTGTGTCTGTCTGTCTGTCTGTCTATTGTGTCTGTCTGTCTACCTGTTGTGTCTGTCTGTCTGTCTGCCTGTCGTGTCTGTCTGTCTGCCTGTCGTGTCTGTCTGTCTGTCTATTGTGTCTGTCTGTCTACCTGTTGTGTCTGTCTGTCTGTCTATTGTGTCTGTCTGTCTACCTGTTGTGTCTGCCTGCCTGTTGTGTCTGTCTGTCTACCTGTTGTGTCTGTCTGTCTGTCTATTGTGTCTGTCTGTCTGTCTATTGTGTCTGTCTGTCTGTCTGCCTGCCTGTTGTGTCTGTCTGTCTGTCTGTCTATTGTGTCTGTCTGTCTACCTGTTGTGTCTGTCTGTCTGTCTGCCTGTCGTGTCTGTCTGTCTGCCTGTCGTGTCTGTCTGTCTGTCTATTGTGTCTGTCTGTCTACCTGTTGTGTCTGTCTGTCTGTCTATTGTGTCTGTCTGTCTACCTGTTGTGTCTGCCTGCCTGTTGTGTCTGTCTGTCTACCTGTTGTGTCTGCCTGCCTGTTGTGTCTGTCTGTCTGTCTGTCTATTGTGTCTGTCTGTCTACCTGTTGTGTCTGTCTGTCTGTCTATTGTGTCTGTCTGTCTGTCTATTGTGTCTGTCTGTCTACCTGTTGTGTCTGTCTACCTGTTGTGTCTGTCTGTCTGCCTGTCGTGTCTGTCTGTCTGTCTATTGTGTCTGTCTGTCTGCCTGCCTGTTGTGTCTGTCTGTCTGCCTGCCTGTTGTGTCTGTCTGTCTGTCTGCCTGCCTGTTGTGTCTGTCTGTCTGTCTGCCTGCCTGTTGTGTCTGTCTGTCTGTCTGCCTGTCGTGTCTGTCTGTCCGCCTGTTGTGTCTGCCTGCCTGTTGTGTCTGTCTGTCTGTTGCGTCTGTCTGTCTGCCTTTGTGTCTGCCTGCCTGTTGTGTCTGCCTGCCTGCCCGTTTCTGAAATACCTACCCGCCTGTTTCTGTCTGAAAAGAAAAAAAAAAAAAAATGGACGACAGACTTTGTGCCTGCTTCCGGACCCACAAAATAGGGACAGATCATATAAACCATGAGTACCAAGCATACAAACGCACTAGCAAGCACCCACGCGTACTCACAGAGCCTGTATGAAAATGAATTGGAATTCCCTGAATCATTTTATTTCTGCATGTCTGTCTGATAGATTGGTTGGTAAGTCGATTGTTGTTGGGTTTTTTTGTTTGTTTGTTTGTTTTTTGTTGTTGTTTTTTTCTTTCCTTCTTTCTTTCTTCGTTTACTTACTTGTTTATTTGACGATTGAATGATTGATCCATTCATTGGTTGGCTGATTTGTTTCCCCATCAGATCCCGTTGAAGCGGCGCTTTTACTGTTCCACGGCCTGTATCCACCCAATCC
>NC_134899.1:24121526-24181526 GCF_041734735.1 Babylonia areolata
AAAATTTAAAAAAGAAGCCAAATTATATGCAAACTGTATTTACTGTTATATTTATATTTTTTGTATTCTCTAAACTTGGCACTTTGATCTGATATTCTGACACAACAACAAGAGCAGTCATTATTATCATTTTTTGTTCAAACAGGAACTTCTTTTGCTAAGCATGGAAGTTTTATTTATTTTGCAAACGTTTTGGTGCAGATAGTAAAAAAGGGAAATTAATCTGTAATTAATGCTAGGGGACTTAATTTGCTTTAAACTGATCTTTCTCATCTTAAACATTACATTTTGAAATTATACTCAATGCATAAAAGGCTTGTGTGTTTTACTCTCAGTGTACAGGGCTTTCACCATGTTCATTCGCCCAAGTGGTCTTTTTCAGAAAATACTAAAATCAATATGACGAGTGGATTTTACAGATCTATTGGCTGAGCCCTGAAGGTCATGGGCAAAAATCAATTGCGTACACATATTTATACACATTCAAAGCGCGCGCTCATATTCTTCGCGAACGCGAACGACGGCATTTTGTTTCAAGTTGGTGACCTGCCTGTTCAATCCTATATTCAATGGACAATACACGATAACATGTGATGGAAAGTTGGAGAAGGAGACTGTTAAATACTGATTTATTCAAAGAAAGATTTGTGAACGCCTCATCACTTACTGGATTATGCCCCAAACTGCCATAAAAATATCCACAGAATCAGTCGGAATTCTCAGTTAAAAATTGTAAACCATACGAGATAATACCCTTGAACTGATCACGATGAAACGAAAAAATTTCCAGTCTTGACTTTTCTCAAAATGAAGTCCTTTTCACTTCTTACGACGTTTAGAAGTACTTGTACTTGGCTCTATATGTTATTAGTTTAACAAAATACTAAATTTTCATATCAACTTTAAAACTATAAAACTAGAATGAACATAAAAGAGAAATTGAATCGACCATGTCGTACCACATTCCCGGCGGGTGTAACTAAACTTGTACATCTATCTAGATCTAGAGAAAACGGCTAAATGTTGCAGTGTGATTGCGGCGATAGCCACGTGTCCTTTACCGCGGACTTGAAAAGAACTTTTTTATTGCCCTTAAAGATTTTTTGAATGAACAAGATACACCAGAATAATACGATTTAAACAGCGTTCTCACTGCAAATATCGCAATTGATTTATCGCCCTTTAAAAAAATATGTTCAAATATTAAATTTTAGTACGTCAGTAAAGGAGCCATGATAGTGTAATGGGTAAGACAGTTTCTCCTAACCCGAACACGCAGGGTTCGAATCTGGTTAGGATTTTTTTTTTCTTTTTTAACCCAAAGCTTTATTATAACAAATACAGACCACATTTTAACGATTAGATTTTTTTAAAAAGTGTATTAGAAGTGAGTCTTGAAGGCCTTGCCTCTCTTGTTGTTGTTGTTGTTGTTGTTTTCTTTTGTTTTTGTTTTTTGTTGCTTTTTTTATTATTATTTTTTTTAAAGCAAAGTACAGTTCAACCACTATATATTACAATATTTCTGCTCTCCCTCGCGCTTTCTCTGTCTATCTGCCTCTTTGCGCGCGCGCGTGTGTGTGTATGTGTGTGTGTGTGCGTGTGTGTGTGTGTGTGTGCGCGCGCGTGTGTATGTGTGTGTATCTTTCTCTCCCTCTTTCTCCCTCTCTCTCCCCACTCTTTCTGTCTATCTCTGTCCTTTTTTGCTTCCATCCCTTCGTATCTCTCTTTCCCCACCTTCTCCCTCCCTCTCTCTCTCTCCTTTTCTCTCATATTCTCATACACTGTGTGCAGGTTACGCAGCCACCAGTTTCAGATCCAGAGTCCCTGGTTTCTATGCCCCTCCTGGAAGCAGTTCCTCCCCTCAGTCGGCTACCACCACCACTACTACGCCTAAGCCCACCACCACTACCCCCAAGCCCACCACCCCCAAGCCCACCACCACTACCACTACCCAAAAGCCCACCACCACCACCACTACCCCCAAGCCCACCACCACTACCACTACCCCCAAGCCCACCACCACTACCACTACCCCCAAGCCCACCACCACTACCACTACCCAAAAGCCCACCACCACCCACAAACCTACCCACAGTCCTACCCATACCCACCGACCTACCCACCAAACCCACAAACCAACCCATGCCCACCACACCCACCAACCCAGCACTACCACGCCAGCGTCGACTGCAGCGCCTTTGAGTAAGTACTGCGCGTGATTTGATGGGTGAATACGCTGACTGAGTGGTTGACGGGTTGATTGGTTGGTAGATCGATCGTTAATTGTATGTTCATTTTATGAGCTTTGTTTTAATCGTAGATGGCCGAAAATAATTGGAGAGTGAGTCAATGAGCGCTGGAGAGCGCGAGCGACAGCTGGTCGATCAACCGATTTATTTGTTGATTTGTCATCTGGTTGATTCTTCGACTACTTTTATCATTACTTAAAAGGAAAGGGCGGAGAGGGGGGGGGGGGGGGGGTAAAGTATTATTATTTTCTCATGTCGATGATGGCGCTGACGGCGAGAAGAAGCTAAGAAAAAAAAAAAGCATAGAAAATAAAATAGAAATGAACGTTGCCAAGTTTTAATCAAAACGGTCACTTTTTATTCCCTGTCCTGTTTGTGTTTCATTCTCAGCAGCATAACTCTCACGCATGTCATCCCAAATTCTCCACATACATCTGCCGTGTCGATCTGGAGATTTGAGCAGAATGCTTGCAAAAGGTCCATCGGTGAAATGGTTTGTAAGCTCATGATTTTTCGCAATCCCTTACGATTTCTCTCATTTTGAGAGAAATCGTGGGGGGTGCCCTCACTCTCACTTTGAGAGAAATGGTGGTTGCTCCCCCTCCTACGTTTTCTCTCAATTGCGAGAAGTCGTGCGGGGGCACCCCATTTTTTCTTACAATGTGAGAGAAATCGTGGTAAGCTCCCCTTATTTTTATCAAAAATATTTCCTTTATCACCGGAGTTGGTTTCTTAATTGTCTTTTCCCAATGCAAACTTTAGAGAAAAATGAGAGAGAGAAAAAGAACAGAGTAAAATGGGGGGCGACGACAACGACGATCATGATAATAACAGTGGTGTTAGCGAAGACATAAACAGTAATGACACTGAAACAAAACTAATTATTGTATTTCACATAAGATGGGTTACTGCAATGCATCCACCTCAAATTCAACATAAGAAATCAATAACAAACAACAAAATCCAGGCAATGTGTAAAACTCAAACAGAAATAATATAGTATGATATAATATGATATAATATGACTTGAACGGAATCTTTCCTGGATGTTGGAAATAACATCAAAATGATTCAACTTTTACATATTTTTTATTGTGATGGCAAATAAGGTGTTTCGCAATATTTTACCTTCACGTACGGCGCGTGAAAACTGGATCAAATAGTTCTGATGTTTGTTGTGATGCAACCTTTTCTGTCACATTTATTTAGAGTGTTCTTCATTTCATGCTTGTTCATCTGTTTGTGTCAGCATCCTTTCGCAAGCAATTTAAGATTGCACTGAAAATAGATTCTCAGGTTCATAGAAGACATTTAGAACATGAAAATATTTTTAAAACAGAGTGAAAGAAGACCAAATCAACCAGGCAAACACACATACGGAAACACACGCACACACACTCACTAACAGACATACACATACATACTTACTTCTTTTCTTTTTTTTTAACTAGTACTGTACCATCACCTTCACGGCCGTCTGTTGTGAATGTCTTCGCAAACGCCACTGTCATTATTATAATCGTCGTTGTCGTTTCCCTCATTTCTTGTTTCTTTTTCTCTCTCTCATTAATATTTTTCTCTTAGATTTGCATTGGGAAAAGACAAGAAACTAACTCCGATGACAAAGGAAATATTTTTGTTAAAGATAAAGAGGACTTCCCCCACGATTTCTCGCATTTGAGAGAAAATGTGGGAGGGAAACGACCACGATTTCTCGCAGTCCCACGATTTCTCTCAATGTGAGAGAAACTTGGGGCGCCCCCCACGAAAGCTCTCAAAGTGAGAGAAATTGTGGGATTGCGATAAATCGTCAGCTTACATGGTTGCTGATAAACTGTGCTTAAACAAAAAGTAATCTATTGAGTATCGTGATCGCCATATTAGCTACACCAGCCCCCATGGCATGAAATTTATAATTTATTATTATTCTTAAATTTAATTCTTTTTTTTCTGATTTATCTTTTCCATCTGCCCATAAAATGTCTGCCATGCTCTGGGAGTTTGACCCAGATTACGTGAAAGGGTAGTCGGTTTTATGCTTTTTCTTCTTCTTCTTCTCCCCCCCCCCCCCCCTCCCCGCCGTTTAGACAGCCATACACACCGTCTTCGGGGAGGGGAGCGACTTGCACATGATCGGGAGATGGCTGAAAGAGTGCTAGTTGGCGGCCTGTATCCCAGACGGAGCAACAGGCGTTGTTGAGGTGAGGTGATGTGAGGTAAACTGGTGTTGACTGTGATATGAGGTTGCTGTCAGTGTGCAGCACGTGCTCGGAAATGGAGTGTCTGCTGGTGCGTCCTCAGGACACGGTGAAGCCGTGCCAGGCCTCTGACCAGCTGTGCTTCATCGAGGTGGACGACAGAGGCTCCGGGGGCACCACCATCCGGCACATCACCAGGGGGTAAGTCGATCAGTACAGGCAGGGTGCATCGTGCACGTGCAGATCGGTTCCTCTCGTCATGCGCTGTTGAGCGGTTTCAGTTTCTCCAGGAGGCGTTACTGCCGTTCGGGCTAATCCATAATTGTAGGCCACACCACATCTGCTGTACGAATGCCTCAGTGAGAGATAGTTTTCAAAATATATGAAGACATGCTCTACAGGCGAGTAGTAAATGTTTGTTTTATCGAAATTTCAAAAGTGGATTTGGTACAGAAAAATATATGTCAAATGCCAGATAATTACGTTATCAGCTTCTTCAGATTTCGAAGTAGTAATCATAAGCTGGAAACAGAAACAGGGAGACACAAAGGCATACCACGAGAGTTACGACTTTGTAAGGTTTGTAACATGTCTGTGATTGGGGATGAGTTTCATTTTATAATGGAATGTCCCAACTATGATCAGTTACGAAATAGATGTGTTCCTAAAAAATATTTCTCCAAATTCGGTTTTTAATTTTTGGAATATGCTCAAAGGAGGCAAAAAAGTCATTTTAGCAGTAAGTTAGATGATTAGATTTGCAAATGTTGCCTAGCTACACTTTTGGAGTTAAAAGACATTTGTGTTTTCTCAACTTTTATGTGACATTGTTGTGTACTTGGAAATGTTTGTTCTGGGCATGAAAAGATTATTTTACAGCAATCATCCATACTCCAATGGGAGTGAAAGGATAATTAAAACTGGAACTTGAACTTGCCTTACCACCAGCATGAACCAAGTCTGCTCCTGTCAACGAGCATGATAAGTTGTTGCTTTTTAAATGAAGTGCGAGAGTTTAGAAATGTAGGAAACTTTTGCTGATGCTAGTCACAAAAGGCTGGTGGTGGTTGATTTTCGGTTTGGTTTTACTAATCATCAGTTTTTTTTCTAATATATTTTTTCCCATCAACCTTATCATGTGCTTAAAAAATTTTTTTTTTTAACCTAATTTGTTTTTAAACGTTTTTATGGTGATGATAATGATTCTTCTTCTCCTTCTTCATATCATTGTTCTTATTCATGTTGTTAATGCACATTTTGTTGTTGTTTGTTTACATGTATACAACACAATAACTAACAACTCTCTGTTTGCCCTCTGCACCCCCAACCCCACCCCTACCAGCTGCATGTCCAGGTCAGAATGTCGGCTCATTCACAACCACCAATGCAACAACGTGGAGACGGCCACTAAAGACGACCCTCTCCATTGCAAGTTCTGCTGCGATGTGAATGGGTGCAACACCCCTCCCCACCTCCTCCCCACCGCTGGCACCGTATTTCCCCACCACTGAGGGGAGCTGGGGCATGGTCAACGCACAGCCCCTTCCGGTTCCGGTTCGGGTTCCTCCTCTGCGTGTAAGTCCTCAGATCTCCTGGCCTTTGCCGTAGACACTAATACATTAAGAGTTGGATGTACATGTCTAATGATGTATTATTAGTTTTTCTACCTTTCCCCTGCTCTGATTTAAGAATATATATATATATATATATATATATATATATATATATATATATAAATCTAAAGGAAAAAAAAGCCTGAATCGATGTATCTCTATGTTGCAAGTTTTGTACCAGACACCCATTCGGACCATAAATCACTGAACTATTTCTTGAAGAGAAATAAAAAGGGGTAAGAAATGAAGGTAAAAAAAAAAAAAAAAAAAAAAAAGAGAATGGAAAAAGAAAAAAAATATATATGAAAAGGTGGGGGTAGGGGGAAGAAAAAAAAAAGACAAAAGGTGAAAAAAGAAGATACAAGAGAGAGAAAAAAATATAATGTGTGAGAGAGAGAGAGGGAAAAAAAGAGAGAAAGGAATAAAGAACAAAAACAGAAAGATGAAGAATACAGAAATATATATCTTTTTAGCTATGCAGGGAAAATGCATACTTGCTCATGATTTTGTGTTGCTTTTTTTTTTTTTTTTTTTTTCAAACTGTGTACAAAGTGATAAGAAAAACAGAAAATAAAGGTCTGCATGTGATCATCCTCTGTGGCTGAGGTTAAGGTTTTGAAAAAGATTAATCTTTCCACATATCCCCCTCACCTGGCTCTCTCTCTCTCTTTCTGTCTCTCTCTCTATATATATCTATATGTGTGTGTCAAGTCAAAATGATCTTTACTGAGCATAAAAGCATAAGCTTATACAGCTTTTTTACATCCTGCCCTCAGAGGAAAAGAAGAATACAAAACAAGGAAGAAATGGGGAAGTGGGCATCGGGAAAGGATAATATAGAAAAAAACGATTACAGGCAACACAAGAAATTCTATTGAAAACAACAAAAACAATACGAATGTAAATAGCAGTATACAAACATATGATACCTACACAATAGGATAATATAGAAATAAACGATTACAGGCAACACACAAGAAATTCTATCGAAAACAACAAGAATGAAAACAATACGAGCGTAAACAGCAATATACATACATATGATACCTACACAATTATGACATGCAAAGTGACATCCTTACATCATTAGCTTATTTCAGGAAGAAAAAAGCGACAACCAGAATGAGAGAGAGAGAAGAAGAAGAAGAGACAGCCAGGTAAACGTAACAGTTGAGAGAGGGAGAAAAGAGAGAGTCTAAGGTTAAAAAAACAGACAGGTATATAGACAGGCAGATACTTGGTGTGGATGTGTGTGTGATTATTATTATTATTATTTTTTGTTCTCCTGACTCTTGCTTGAAACGTCTGGGCAGAGTGGATTCTTTATCTTCATTCATTCATAGTTTGGCTCCATCTGCGATACGTAGACTAGAAATGAGTGTGTGGAGGAGGGGGTAGAGGAGGTGCAAGGTAATGTGTGTGTGTGTGTGTGTGTGTGTTGGAGCTCATGTACGTTTATATGTATTTGACTGTGCTTTCATATGTGCTTGTACAAGTAAGTGTTCATCTCTGTGAGTGTGTGTTTGTGTGTGTGTGTGTGTTTGTGTGCCGTGGAAGCCGCGATACGTAGACTAGAAATGAGTGTGTGGAGGAGGGGGGTAGAGGAGGTGCAAGGTAATGTGTGTGTGTGTGTGTGTGTGTGTGTGTGTGTGTGTGTGTGTTGGAGCTCATGTACGTTTATATGTATTTGACTGTGCTTTCATATCTGTGAAACTGCATGTTTGGTGCATTTCTGTTATGCATGTGTGGGTGTATGTGTGTCTTCATGTTTTACATTTATCCGCTTATTTATCACCATTGTTGTCTTATTTATTTATTTATGTTTTTTTATTATCATTTTATTAGTATTACTAATATTATTACTACTACCTTTTTCTATATTATAATTATTATTTATTTATGCAAGCTTATCTATTATTTATTCCCCCGTTTTTTTTTGTTTTTGTTTTTTTCTCAAGGCCTGACTGAGCGCGTTGGGTTACGCTGCTGGTCAGGCATCTGCTTGGCAGATGTGGTGTAGCGTATATGGTTTTGTCCGAACGCAGTGACGCCTCCTTGAGCTACTGATACTGATTGGCTCCATCAGTGTCAACATTACCTGGGGCAGCTGTTGTGCCATTTTTTTTTCTTCCATGCATTATGAAAATAGTGTTCAAAATGCATCACAGCAAAGAGTTTCAACAAAATATGTATCCAGTTACAGTCTTTTGGTTCTTGTGCCGTAGCTTTTAAGTGTTCAGAAGCTGTCGATAACTCTGTTTCGAGTATGGTTGTCGAAGGGAAATAATCAGCCTGATCACAATTATAGCAGACAAGCGGCATTGTTTCCCTTTACCTGTTTCTCTCTCTCTCTCTCTCTCTCTCTCTCTCTTCCACAACAATAACATTTAACTGTGAAACTCGTGCATGTGCTCAAGTAATAATTGAATCAATCAGTTTCGCAGTCAACGATCATTTCATAAAGATAAATCAGTGATGAACACAATCTGTACCATTTCATCATTATATATATGATAGTCAGTGTCCGACAATGACCATCAGAACAGCAGAGGAGGCAACTGCTGTTCCGACTATTTGGGCTAGAATTTGATTATAGTGGCGAGTGTCTTGCCCAAGTTACATCCCCACTCTCTCGGCCAAGAGGGTTTTAGGACAGTTGGTGTTGGGATGGTTTCCAAAGGCCAACTAGCCCACAAGGCTGCAGCACTAAGAGCCATCTCATCATTAAATCATTCTAAATTTCATATTTTGTCAGAACTTATAGTTGATACCATTCATCCATTCTTTTTGAAAGCAGACAAATAAGCAAAGCAGAACACACCACACACAGAGGCACTGTAAAGCAACCACGACTTTATTGTAAATACATCACACTGACCACATGGTTTCTCTCCTTTCTGTGTAGTGAACCAGTCAGGAAACAAGGAATTTAGTCAGAATTGAACTGACATGACCTGACACTTATTCACAAAGTACTTCTGATAAAATGTCTAAAAATCTTGCACTCTTTTTATCGTACTGTCTCTGGGTAGACATGATCTGATTGTTTAAAAAAAAAAAAATCAAACTGCTCATTTTGCAAATGCAAGTCATTTATATATTACACACAGGCACAAAGAAAATGCAAGTACATAATTATGGGGTATTGTTACCTAGATATCTCTCTCTCTCTCTCACACACACACACACATGTCTGCCTTAATCAGAACCAAACTAACAAAATTTTAAACAATCCAAATAAATGAGCCCAAATTTCATACAGATAAGACCTGATCTTGTGAAATGATGTATAATTCAACATGCTATAAATGATTTATTTCACAGCCTTAACAGTCCACTTTTAACATGCAACAGTGGATGCCTCTCCAACAAAGTTACCATTACATGCAGCAAAAGGAGCAACAAAATAACATACACTGTGCACATCAATATATCCTCGTACATAACAGAATCACTTTTGCCTTTTTTGTGATGATCACACTGAAGGTTGAATCTTTACAAGAAAATGCCAATAATTACAAACAGAAACAGCTGCAAGTTACACTGCAATGGAAGTGTAGTAACACTCAGCGTCATATATCATTTATTTCATAAGGTCAAATCAAGAAGAAAGTCTGTGTGTGTTCTTAAACAATAAAAGAAAAAAGAAAAATGTGATTCTGCATATATATATATATCCACATAAATCATTTTCATAAAAATCAGCCATATAAATACATCAACAAAAATATGTCTTTGAAAGTATCCATCAACACATCCATGGAAACACACAAGGTAATCAGTTCAAGTATAAACAATGGTCAAATAAATTACTCTAAGTCAAGAAACAAGGTTTGATCAATCAAAAATACCACAGCTTTTTCAAATACCAATCTCTACTGCGAGCAAACTTTTATGTTTCTAATGTTTTCTAAAGTTATTCCCCTAAGCATGCATATATTCTGTTTGTCCAGGCCATTTCTTTGTGCTCAAGGGGTATTTTCTACACTAACACCTTGAACACCCACAGTTGCACATATCTCCAAGCAAATCCCGTTAGATATGTAGATTTCTCACTGTGTGAATGTCTCCACAAGTATTCCCTCATTTTCCATACAAGGAAACAGACAGTGTAAAAAAAGTCCTCAGTCCCTATCCCTGAAAATATATCCATGTGCCTAACTCCTAGGTAGGAGGGACATACACACAAAATTAGATGGCTCTACAAAGCTGATCCTATTTTGCCGCATGACCTTGACTTCTTTTCCACAATGCTTCATTCCTTTACTACTTGCTGTCACTGAGAAAATACATCGACATGACCAAAACAAGCTGGGTTGCATAAGTGATCTTAGTTATGCTAAGTTCATTCAGCATTGAGGAATTTTCCTAAGTCTATGCAGATTCCATAGACTTGGGGGAAATCCTTAATGTTAAATAAACCTTGCACTGCCATGCAACTCCAAACAGGTGATAACATTTACACACTTTTTTTTACACACTGAGTCATATCCTGCCTATCTATTAATGGTATAACTAGTTTGAAAAGATTTTTCTCTGAAATGTGAGAAATTTGGACTTCTCTCCTCAGGAAATAAGATGCCGTCATATTCCACTGCCATCTACTTTTTCCCTGAAAGAAATCCATATCATGAAATAGCAAAAGAATAAATCGGGTTGCCTGCTTACTTTTTCCAATAATGATGGAATCATATGATTTATAAGTGGTTCATGTGGACATGGTTACCTTTATGTGCACTTCTGGTTGCAGTCCTTACCAAGCACAGCCACCCTGGTTTTGGCCAGAGAATGAGTAAAAGAATAAAAAAAGCTGTTCACCTACTACCAGTTAACCAGGACTCACCTCCTTGAACAATATAACCGTCACCAAAACAAGATCCAAGCTCTGAACAAACTGACCATATGGCCATCAGCCAATAGGTCATTATACTAAACATTACAGCTATCAGTTAAAGAATGAAGACTTGTCCATTGATTATCAAACTATCACCATATCGCATATAAGAATGTAATGTGCCAGGAAGGCAATACTGTGGTTTTTGTTTGTGGCAAAATCATACCCTGAACTTTATTAGACCATACAATACTCAAGATTGTGGCAGAGAGATATCTTTGGCAATGGGGAATATGTGGACAAATGCTCCTGGTTCTTCCAAACCACAGTGGGATAAAGGGCGCTTCAAACTATATATAACTATGATGGAAACATGGTCAGCCATGTAAAGAGTCACAAGCCAAATAACGCAGGACTAATGTTTAAAAAACAAAAAAACTGTAGTGTTTAGCAAATGAGATTGCAAGCTGGAGGGCATGTTTGTGACGCACCAAAGTATGGCAGTGATTATAGTGCGGTAATAAGATGTCTGCTTGGCTTCTATGATCACAGACCACTGGTTGAGAGAGAGAGAGAGAGTGTGTGTGCGTGTTTGATTATAACTAATATAAGGGAGAGCAAGTGAGAAAGATTGGGTTTTGGAAAACCAACATGCACATTGCAGTACTTCTACTAAAATTCTGAACTCTTGACTGTCCATGAGGCGAGCTCCTTATCTGCAAGGTGGCTGGGGTCTGTGATATACTGGAACTCTTTCCTCCATTCTCCTCACTTGGGCCAATACAACAGTACTTCCATTCTCACTAGTCCTTAAAGCTTGGCCTACAGATCCCATCGCAAAATGCGCAATTCTGGAATAAATCATTAAAAAAAAATTATACAAAAAAAGGATCCTGAACATTACAAAATCATATACAAATGATTACCGTAAAGTTCGGTCTATTGAGCGCACTGGTATAGCCGCACCCACTAAATTTTGGAAAAAATTAAACTTTATACATACATAAGCCGCATCGGTTTATAAGCCGCACTTATTTCTGGTACTGGAACACATCAGTACTGATACTACAGAAAAGCTGTCGATACTGTAGGTCATGAAATAAACACAAGCGGGAACAACACAAAGAAAAGCAAGCGAAAATACTGCTAGTGCCACAAAAAAATAATAAATAAACAAAACGAAAATAAGATCCATAATTTAGGGATAGTCACATTTATTCAACGTCGTCCTGCTCACTGAATCCACTAAAATCTTCGTCTTCAATGTCCGAATTGAAGAGAACCGGCACAGCTTCCTCCGCAATCTTGTCACTGACTTCAGCCTCGCTTGCACTTCATGAACATGAAGGTGGAGGTCGCTGCTGGTTCGTTGCTTGCACTGTCGTCTGCTAGGTCGATCGCCTTCAATTTGAAGGCTGCATCATAGGCATAACGTCACGTTTTCAGCATGATGAGAGTGTACGCTTGAGCAGAGTAGAACTGAATGCTGATCTGAAGGCTTTAAAGTGTGCGGATTTGATTTATAAAATGTGAACAGTTAGCACACTATCCTGAAGCTCATCCAAAAATTCATGGACAGAAATCATGATTTTGGTGATGGTGAGTTGAAGGGCAACTAAGAGTAGACGAAAACATGACACTCCCAGGATAGTTAAAATCCGCAAATAAGCCGCATCATTGTATGAGCCACAGAGGTTGAAGCTGGGGTAAAAAGTCGCGGCTTATAGACCGAACTTTACGGTAACTTGCTTGACAAAAACTAGAAAGTCAACAGCTCACAAACCTGACTCACAAGCTGCAGAGGTCTTCCAGAGGCACTGGTCTCCACAACCGTGTCTGGCAGTTTGCAGGGGAATCCTTCAGCAGGGAATCCCCATCTTAACATGTTCACCACATTAACACTTTACACAGAGACAACAATATCATAGAACACACCAAGAGAATGTAACCTGACCCAATCACATTATAATGACCATCATAATAAAGACAACTGTAACATACATGTTTCACCATCTCTGGAAGGCAGAACCATAGGATGATGACATATCATTCAGGAACATAAAACCCCTTGTCATCCTTTCTACTCGTTCACACAACTTGAACTCACTTGTAACGTGATTCTATCACTTCTTCCTCTGGTAACAAAAACGAATAAATCTTATTTCACAGTAACAACATTTCTCCTTCAGGTCATCCCTGGGGAAAAAACAATTCCTCCCATCACCAAAACATAACAAGAGCTCATGCATCACATGAATCTGCTTGTGCAAACAGGCCAACAGACTGCTGATGCCTCCTCTCACATACACACCAGCAGACAACAGTGTGAGGTCAAATCTCATCGCTGTGAGTCCATATGAGTGTCAGTGAGAGGTGGAGCCTTTGATTACTGACTCATCCCTGATTAAAACTTGTGTGGAAGGATATAACACCCTGACTGCTCCAATGCAGGGACCATTACTTGCTAGGAAACACTGTGTAGTGTAGTACATTAGGTGTCGGAGAACTAAAGATATAGAGTGCTAAAAGACCCTTCAGTGACCAATTAGATGACAAAAAGTCAACCAGCTCAACTTAATCTTGCTGTTCAACTCAGTGGATTACCCTAGGTCTAGCTGTGAGCTCAGGTGAGCTATGTGGATCTGGATATTGACCTCAGTAAGTTCTCCCTGGGTTTTAACATAGGAAGTGACCAATAACTGATACTGATGATCTTTCAGTGCATGCTACATGGATTTTGATGGTACGCTCAGCCCTTTGCACATGTTGATAATGGGCAAAGTGAGGCCTCCCTAGAAAAGACTGATTGCCCAATGGCTTGTGACTAACTCATTATTTATTCCCCCGTTTTTTGGGGGGGGTTTTGTGTTTTTTTTCTCAAGGCCTGACTAAGCGCGTTGGGTTACGCTGCTGGTCAGGAATCTGCTTGGCAGATGTGGTGTAGCGTGTATGGTTTGCCTCCTTGAGCAACTGAAACTGAAACTGAATTGTGACTAACTCATGAACGTCCATCAAATTTGACTCCTGAGTACTGCACATTACAGTCAGCCATGTGGATCACTTGGATCTTCACTGTGATCACTATCTGGACCTGGGAGTATGTTGAGAGGGCAGACAACATGTGATAATTCCAACTTTTCAGACAAAAAGTTGTGGTGGTAGTAATAAAGGGAAGCAGAGGTTACAAACTGTTTACACAGCCTGCTCACACACACAGCACAGGATCCAGCTTTGCAAGGATATTGTGTAAAACGAATGGGGATATGCGGTTATCTAACATCTGCATAATTACACTAACAGCATATCTGATGATACTGCAAAAATGTGTTCTGTGCTGGGAAAACAAGATTCCAGATGGGTATGACATATATTAATCTTGGATAATTCCAACTCTGGCATGGCATCCAGGTGGGAATATCCACCAAAAGTTTGAGCTTTGCAGGGCATTGTCAGTAAGTTGATGGGACATCAAAGGGCTGTGTTGTCCATGTCCTTGTGTGGGGAGACAGAACTGGCTCAGGACTCTCCACACTTAGCAGTGAATATGAAGACATGGGGGGCAAAATTCCGTGTCTGGTATTCACACATACTGCCAGCACATCACAACCACAGAAGGTCATAAATGTGGCAGTTCTGTAACCAGAATGATCAGTCAGAGAGAGTCACTCCTGGCTGTTAACATTACAGATAGACAAGATACTCCTGTCACACATGCCCCAAACACTGACCAGAATATCACTGAAGAGAAAACCATTTGGGGATTATTGCCTGTACATCTATGTATGTTCTTTATCACAAGGAAGTGCATCCATATTCTGACTATCTTGCAGAGTTAATACTTATTTCAGTTTTCTTTTCTTGGCGTACAACACACGGACGCAAGTTACAACTTCACAGGAGATCTAAGAGACCAGCAACCTAATATCGTTCAAAACATACTTCACAAAGCACTCCCAGAACTCTTGATCTTATATGATATACATATAAAAACAGGGCAGACAATCTGAATATATAATTCAAATCTGAAAAATACCAACATACAATTTAAAATGCGTTCATATCTCTTTTTTTTCTTTTGGGACTGGAGATACCCCACAGAGTTAGTTGTGTACAATGACATGTAAAACCAATGTGAGCACTGGCACACCATGTGTAGCACACCATGTGTAGCACACAGTCTGCATCCCATTGTCCTGAGGGCCGGTGCTCACAGAGGGGGGACCTTCCACACGAGGCTGAGGAACAGGAATCACTAGACACAGTTCTGCTGCAGAAGTCCTGACAGCTTTGATGTCAGGACTGACACATTATCTTATCAAGGAGTAACGATTAACACTGTACGTTGTAGTTGGAGAGGGGACTTGCAGGAGGTAATACTGGATGATGGACCACACACCACCCCCTGAATACCCCTGTGTGTAGAGCAGTGCCCTGTTCCTTGTGATCCAAGCCAACCATAACATATGGCTGTTCCAACGTCACTGCTGCGGTGATCCCTGACCCTGTCACTGAGAGTGTTTGTGTGTTGCTGTAGCCACTGTTTGCGGTTGTTCAAAATTGCTGTCCTGTGCAGATGCTGCTCACAACCTGCGCATGCTACATGTGCAGAAGGGTTTGCACCTGAAAACGGCACACACTGTGTCACAGAACTGCATGTCAGTTGGCAAGGTGGTATGATGTAGGTCACATTCATTAACTCACTCCAGATGAATAGGTTTTTTTTTTCCCTTTCTTTTCCCTACAAATGACCCATTTGTTAGGGTTAGGGAAAAAATCACAAAAAATACAAGACACAAAGTAACTGAATGAAACTCACTGTACTTGACCCACTGACCCCTCTCCTCACGTCATGTGAACGCCCACCTCCCTCCCTCTTCACTGCTCTCAGAAACTGAGTCACTATCAGTAACTTCTTGCTGGTAGCTTTCTTCACTGCAGATACTTTATTCAACGTCTTCATCATCCTTGTTGATGTCGAAACCTTCAGTTTGAAGCATTTCAATCACTTCAGCAGTGGTAAAAGCCGCTGTCGTGATCTGTTTGCTCCAAAAATTTCCACTTGTATCACCTGTGATGCCATTTTCGATACGTGTGCAGATTAGCTTGTCGTGTGGGGTCCTGAACTCGCTGTGGAGTGTGTTGTTACGGAATCTCATGAAGAAACTTTCCATTCGACCCTTGACACATTTGCAATGCCTGGTGTAGCTGCGATTGTTATGCTACCCCATGAGGAAAATGTGGAAAAAAATGTAATTGTCGAAACTGCTATAGCGTTCTGTCATCCGGAACGCTACCTTACATTTGGAACATTACAGCGTTCCATCATCTGGAGCGAGTTAATACTGGATGGTTATAACAGGTTGAATAACAGGAAATGATATACACAACTTTGAACTTAATAACTAGGAATAGCATAACAGGCTGTATATGTATACAGGTCAAACAAATAACAGGCATCACTTTAACATATGTAAAAAAAACAGGGAACACTTATATACAAAAAACAGGTAATCATAACAGTCTAACGAGTAACAAAGAATGATAATATAAACAGGTTATAAATTTAGCAGTCATCAAAACAACAGGTAGTCATATTACAGATCAAAAACATCTTCCTAAACCATGCCCCCCAAATTGGTCAGTCAACAACCCACTAACCATTTGAGACAGCGGCATGTCAAATCACTGTGTCAGTCATGTTTATTTCAGAAAATTGTGTGTCAAAAAAGCACTATCAAGGAGTAGCACATCAAAAGCCCTCATGTCAAACAAGAGAGAGAGTGGAGAGGGAGAGAGAGAGAGAGAGTCTGCTCCTGAATATTACTCACATGTCTGATGTACAGCAAGCTGAGCAAATACAGGCCCGTGACAATGGCAAACATTAAGTACTGCACAAAGTTCAAGAATTCCTGGAACACACACGTCAGACAATCATTAATGTCCAGCACTGCAGCACAATGTTTATACTTCTATTCCTGAAACATGCACATAATAACAATAACATACACTAAATCTGCAACCATGCACACAGACACAGACACACACACAATCTGACAGCAAATTGTTTTGAGGTTGAGTGAGAGGATGGTGAGACAAGACCTGACAAGACGAGACAAGACAAAATTATTCATTTCAGAGTAATATTAATAAGCACTGGTTTGCTTTTTCTTTCACCTATACATTACAGTTTCAAGGGACTATCCAAGATAAATAACAACATTTAATCTATATACATGTTTGAACAAGAAACACAAAAATGCAATAACATAATCAAAGAAATATCAAACTTTTCAGGCTTAACCTTCGCTGGCTATCATGGGTCGCACACGACCCAGAAGGGTACAAAAACACAAGTATCTCAGCCAATTCTTAATATTTTTCTACAAAAGTTCAGAAAGGCCAACTTTTGCCAAAAACTGAAAAAAATTCATAAATTAGTTAATGAGTAATAAAAGGTGGCATTTTAACTACACACGGACGCTTGTGTGGGTCGTGTATGACCCATGCTTTTTAAAGAGGAAAAAATGTGGTCACACCTCGAAAGCTCGGGTGGGTCATGCACGACCCATACCTTTTTAATAGTGATTTCAGAAGGTTTAATTTGCAATTAGTGAAGGAAAATAAAGAAGTTTTACTTTCAATAGCCTCACTAGCCAACTACCCCCCACCCCCCTCCCCGCCCCGTCCCTTTCGCCTGTCTTCAGCTATAACCCCCTTCCATCCCAGTCTCTAACAGCATGTACCTCTGTGACTGAATATCTTTAATTGTGCATGTATAGGATGCTATGAGTCATCTCTCTCTCTCTCTCTCTCTCTCTCTGTGTCTCGCTGTCTGTCTCTCTCTCTCTCTCTCTGTGTCTCAGTCTCTCTCTCTCTCTTTCTCAGTCACTCTCTCTCTATCTCTGTGTGCATAAGTAGGGTTTGTATGTATGTGCATGTGGTGTTATGCATTTGTGTGTATGATCAGTTGTTCAGTTGTGTGTGCATGTGTGTGTGTATGTGCGTGTGTGTAAATGCATGAACATGTGTTTCTTCTGAGTGTATGTGTTTGTGTGAGTGTATGTGTTTGTGTGAGTCTCTGTGTGTGTGTGTGCAAGCGCATGTGTGTGTAATCAGATGTTTTGATATGTTTTCTATATTTTGTTATAAGCTCTGGAGGAATGTACAGGTTTTTGTCTCTTTACCAAGTATGGGTCGTGCACAACCCACACAAACTTTGGAGGAATATACAGGTTTTTGTCTCTTTAAAAGATATGGGTCGTGGATGACCCACGTGAGCTTCCGTGTGCAGTCAAAAGCGACAGCGGTATGGGTCGTGGACGACCAACATGAGCTTCCGTGTGTAGTCAAAAGCGACAGCCAGAGAAGGTTAAGACGTTTTTCAAAGATGACTGACGTAATGACTTATATAAATTACATATACATACAATAGTATGTATACACAAGCATAATGAATAAGTAAGTACATAACTATGTAAACCTCCTATGATCAACTATCTAAAGGACAGAAAAGCAGTGTACCTTTTCAACCAGGACCCAATCAGACAAAATAAACTGGGTTACTTAAGATATAAAAACAGAACAAAGCTGACAAACTTCCTCAAAAACAACAACAGCAAAAAACACCAGACATACAGCATACCCCAAAGATCTGACAAGTCTTCACTATTATAACAACGGTCCATAGTCTGTCACTGTTGATCATTTCCAATCTGAACCCGTTAAAATCGAACATGGAGTCCCACAGGGATCTGTTTTAGGCCCAGTGCTCTTCACACTGTACACTGCTCCTCTCGCTGAAATTATCAACCGCCATAATATCAGTCATCATTCTTATGCTGATGACACTCAACTCCAGAAGAGTGATACCCCTGAAAAATTGTTGTCGCTCTTGCAAGAAACATCCAACTGCTTCCTGGACATTCAAAACTGGATGACTCGAAATAAGTTACAATTGAACGCAGACAAAACTGAAGCAATGATCATAGGAACTAAACAAAAACTGTCTTCCATCACAATTGACACAATCAAACTTGGCAGTACATCCATCCCTCTTTCCACGTCAGTCAGGAACCTCGGTGTTGTCCTTGACAATACACTGTCCATGCAAAAATTTATCAGTCAGACATGTCAGTCCTGCTACTGTCAACTGCGACGCATCAGTGCCGTCCGGAAATATCTATCCACTGACGCAAAATCTAGACTTGTCGTTTCTCTCATTCTCTCTCGCCTTGACTACTGTAACTCTTTATTGTCTGGTCTGCCTGCTTCATCCATTCAGCCCCTTCAGCGCATACAAAACTCTGCTGCCCGACTCGTCCTCAGAAAGAAAAGATCTGAGCACATCACTCCTCTTTTGCAACATCTCCACTGGCTCCCTGTCTCACACCGAATAAAGTACAAGATCAGCACTCTATGTTATAGATGCATTCACAAAACTGCCCCTTCCTATCTCTGCGGCTGCCTTCACCTCTACACTCCATCTCGCTCACTACGATCGGCCTTGGATCCACTCTGTTTACGCATACCCAGATTCAAACACTCGACTATTGGCCGCCGTTCTTTCTCTGTTTCTGGACCTTGCGATTGGAATGAACTTCCTTTTTTCGCTTCGTCAAGTCTCCACACTCAGCTCTTTCAAGTCTGGCCTTAAAACCCACCTCTTCCCAAAATAGCCTCCCTTGCCTGCCCTTCCTTGTCTTTAGTTTCTGCAGTATTAGAGTTATGCATGCGTGTGAATGACTGGTGCGAAAGCGCTTTGATTTGTCTCTGCACAAGATCCAGCGCTATATAAATACCATTATTATTATTATTATAAATTCAAACAAGAACAAATTTGATAATTGTCCAAGGCTCCCACTGAGGAAAATCAAAGATCCCTGAAATTCTAGGGGTGGAAGTGGGGGAGGAGGGGGTATCGGGGGGGGGGGGGGGGGGGGGGAGGGAGGAAGGTGGGGGGAACAGGGGGCTGGGAAATTTTTTTAAAATTTACATTCAAAATGGTGCAATATGATGCAAATTAGAGACCATTTATATCAGTTTTCACTTTCACAGTTTACATAGTGTTTCACAGTAACAATACTCCCAGTTATCACTCTGATTCTTAAGCAAATCAGACCTATTCAGTTCAGTTGCCCTTGCAGCTGCCACTTGCTGAAATTTTGTTTTTTGCTGAATTTTTTTCCCCACACTGAATCTCATTTTTACTTTTCACTGAAATCTGCGAATTCGCTGAGAAGTGGGAGCCCTGGTTGTCCTAAAAATAATTCAATAACAACAAAACCCCCATAAAATTCTACACACATGATAACATGCTCTCACCCATATTCTGTCGATGAAGATTGCAACGAGGACATACTGTAGCAGAGCCTGCCCCTCAAACAGCCGCCAGATAAACATGATGAAGATGGTCGTAGCTGAGTGACAGGTGTCAAACTGCAGGGCCTGTCATCACACCACCATCAGCATCATTATCATCATCATATCCACAGAGTCATCAGTGACAATAACATATTACTTTATTAGTTTTCATCATAGCATTTCTGTCACTGAACAAAGTGATTAAATTATCAAGTTGTACTTCCTGTTCTTGGTGTCAGCAATTATCATCAACCTCTGTTTTTTTTCTGATTTCATTCTGATTCATATCATAATTAGTGATATAACTGGTATGATCTATGTATGATCTTCCAGTTTCTGTTGCCATCACTGTTACAGAACATGATAAATTTCTGCCATCCTCACTGTCACTGTCAAAGATGACAGGTCATCATCACCTTCATCATCATCACACAGCATACCCAGTGGTGACCAAGAGCTTGGCTTTTTTTTTTTTTTGGCTTTCAATGTGGGCCAATTATTATCACACACACTGTCATTATCATTGTCACTGCCCAAATCATCAATCATTATTGTTGATGTCATTATGATCATCACCACCTGTTACTATGTCTTTAGAACAGTTGCTGGAAATTTATGTGATGAAATCAATTGTGACTAAGAGATGTGTTATGGACAGAGAAGAGAAACAGAAGATGAAGAAAAACGACAGACAACAGAACAGAATGTGAGAGAAGGGAAGGACAGGATAAGAAGCAAAGTGAAAACAGAGAAAGGAAGTGCAAAGACAAAGGTGGAAAGAAAAAGGTAAGGATAAAGGGAGAAGAGAATAGAAAAGGTACAAAAGAAGAGAGAAAAGGAAAATTATGAAAGAGAAGAGTAATATTCATGTAGAGAACAGAGTAATAGAACAGAATAACAAAGAAAAGATAAGAGAACCAAATAAAAACACCAACAAAAACGGATACGCATAAAAGTTATTGGGGTAACATTTTATTGACAAGCAGCGTGGATATTATCGACACAAGCAGTAACTGCAAGGACAGGAATGACATTCTGCTAAATCCCCAATGTCCCCACAATTTCTATGTGTTTTCTGTATGCACTTCACTCATAAAGCATAGCAGCTGTGTAACGGCACAATGTCTTTTAAGTGCTTACAGGAAGGGAGACATTTGTATAAGCACTACAGGTGAGTGATGCAGCAAGTTTTTCTGCGGGATCAATAGACTGGTCTGTAAAGATCAAGGCTGCCACATGAGAGAAGTGCATCCTCCTGTCCTCCTCACGTGAATGGTCTTCGTTTCTTTTCGCCATGTGCTGTTCCCCATCACACAGACACACCCTGTACAGAAGAGAAGCGGGTGGGGCATCGGTTGCTTTGACTTTCTGAGCACCCAGCATGTGCCTGTCTGTGTCCGTGGGTGAGTGGGTGGGTGTAAGATCACATGCAGAGACGAAGGAATGGTAAGAGGAAGGAGGCTGGGGGTGGGGGGTGGGAGGGCTGGCAGATAAATTGGAGACATGTCCAGAGAGACACAAAGAGAGACAGACAGACAGGCAAAGAGAGAGAAAGAGAGACAGAGTGAGACAAAGACAGAAACAAACAGACAGGAAAAGTCAGGCAGGCGTGGTGAGACAAGGTGATGGAGTGAAGAGCTGTCCCTACCAGAAAGACAAGAGGATAAGACAAAAGGCACGGAAAACCAATACTGAAGATTGACTGAAACCAGATCCCTTCCTCCATACACCCCCCAACCCCCTCCTCTCCTTCTACCCTTCCCACCCCAAGTCACACCCCCCCTTCCCCCTTCACCACCACACCCACCAGTTAAACCTCCCCCCAACTCTCCCAGCCTTCTGACATTCACCACGTTTCACTGGGATTTGGTATCTGCGTGTAGGACAGCGTCGCGAATCAAGCCTTTGCGCACTGACTGAGGATCCATGCATGGTACAAGTTCTGTGCAACTCTGTCGACTGAATGCTTTCCTGCCTGTCCACCTCCTCCACTGCACGCGTACAGGCAATGGCACAACACAGACATAAGAGACATCTAGTCATGATATTCTACATATACGGGCACACCTGTCTGTGTGTGTGTGTGTGTGTGTGTGTGTGTGTGTGTGTGTGTGTGTGTTCGCACTGTGTTGTAGATACAGAGAGAATGTCAACCTGTTCAACGGTCATAGAAAACAGGACATTTGGCATTCTCTGTCCATTTATCACCTTAAATGGCACGTGGCACATGCCATCTCTCTCTCTCTTTCTCTTCCTCTCGACAGGTCTCCCTTACTTCCACCTTTTCCCCTCCCCCTTCTCTCTCAGTAGCAGCAGTTGTTGCGGCAATTCACACGGTTTATAGATCGATGCTGCTGTTGTCATCACAGTCACTGTCCTGTTCATGCCTTTTTGGGAGGGACCCTCGAGGGTGTTGTAGTGTGCTTGCGAAACACTAGTCCTTCAATAAAATTCTTCTTCCAACTCAGGATAAATCTTAAGAAATGTCTGTCCGTCTCTCCCCAGCCCCACCTCCCCCTACACCTCCTCTCTCTCTATATATGTATGTATGTATGTATACATGAATGCTTGTGTGTGTGTGTGTGTGTGTGTGTGTGTGTGTGCTAGAGAGAGAGAGAGAGAGAGAGAGAGAGAGAGAGAGAGAGAGAGAGCGTGTATAAGTTGTGATAAAAGGCGTGGAGTGCAAGTATGCAGGCATGCACTGACAAACAGATTTGTGGATGTGTTCGTTCCTGTCAGGTTGTGGAGGGGAGACAGCCAGCCCACAAGCCGCAGGGTTGTTTGAAGAAGTACGCGGATGGTGGCAAGCCAACTGTTTGCCTTGGTGCAAGTGGCTGTGTGTACCACTGAGCTGAGTACTACCAGAGGCACTAAACTTCTACACTCTCTGGTACTACTGAGCTCGATGGTGTGTACATGCGCCTCTTCACGTTCATCTGTGTGTGTGTGTGTGTGTGTGTGTGTGTGTGTGTGTGTGTGTGTGTGCGCGCGCACGCGCGCGCTCGCATGTTTGCAGGGGGTGCGCGCGTGTATGTTCCTGCGTACCTTCGTGCGCGCACCAAGCAAACATCACCGGTGTTACCATTTCGCCTCTTCCAAACACAATACAACACGACACTACACAATACTACACACACACACACTTATCCAAACACACGCATACACACGAACACGCAAACAATCACATAATCAGCTTAGAGAAGTTGCGGTGCTGAGGCTGAATCCAAAACGGGGAGATGGGGTATCACACGCTGCTGTTGGGCAGGACAGATCAGACGTGGATGTCACGAAGGTGGGGGAAACACTACCTCCAGTTGCCTGATGAGTTCTACAACCTATTTCAAGATCAAGCTGTTGCCCCCCGCCCCCCTCCCCCCTCCCCACCCAACCCACCCCACCCCACACCTCCCCACCTCCCATAGTAAAAAAAACCGATCCAGCCAGGTGGGTCAAGGAAACACGGAGCAATACCATGCGGCAATCAATACTCCCTCATTCATATTGCACACTTCTTTCACACAATCCCTATCACCCACGTCTTCATGGAGCCTCTGTGATGTTCTGCCATCTCTCTCTCTCTCTCTCTCTCTCTCTCTCTTCATTTCGACGATCGAAAAGAATTAATAAAACATGAAAGCTCAACCAATTTAATGCTGTACTTGATTTACAATAAAAAGAAAAAAAAATGGAAAGAGTATGAGGACAGAGAGAACGAGGAGTGTGTGTGTGTGTGTGTGTGTGTGTGTGTGTGGAGGGAGGGGGGCGGCAGAAGAGAGAAAATAGTGTAAAGAGGGAGAGGAAGGGGAAGCGAGAAAAAGTGACAGGGAGAGATGGGAGGGGGGATGGGGGGGGGGGATAAGGACAGAGAGAGGAAGAGAGATGGAGATGAAGGAAAGAGAAAGAGGGAGAATGATGGAGAGAGAGAAGACGAGTGATATGAAGAGAGAGGCAGATTGAGACCGAGAAAGTGAGGAAGGGGCACGGAAAGAGTGGGACTGAGAGAGAGAGAGAGAGGGGGGGAGGGGGGGGCGGGGGTAGAGAGGGAGAGAGATGTGTAGAGATAGACAAGACAGAGCAACAGACTGAGGGACACAGAAAAACAGAGAGAGAGAGAGAGAGTGAGAGAGAGAGAGAGAGTGAGTGAGAGCAACCATGCAGTCACACTGGAACCAACTGTGAAACGACAGTACTGAATGACAGTGGGTGGAACAGCAATTATATGCTCGTGTACATACATGCTTGAAAGAGAATATATAACACTCAAAATACTGGCTGTTATAATTAGTTTGACCTTTTCTCCCTCTTGTTCTCTCAAAGTAATTAGGTGCTTGCCCGCGCATGTGCGTGCAGTGCGTGTGTGTGGAATGGAAATTAACAGAAATAAAATGTTATCGTAAAATGCAACCAAGATAGAGCTGTTCTTTTTGTCACACCATTCACACTGCATTAACCGGATCTCGCTAAGCGCCACCAAGGGACAAAACGCCTCGAGAAAGAGATAAAAGTTGATTTTAGAAAACCTGTCCCCCCCAAGTCCCCTGCCCCCCAACCCCACCCCCTCCTCCCTCTCTCCCCCTTGAGAAGGCTGATATATTGCCCTCCACCTCTCCCTCACATCCGTTCCATCCCTACACTTATCCATTTGGCTGTGTGTTTTTGAACCGCACGTTTAACTTCAGAAAGCCGAAAGGCCGAGATGCGATGAGAACTCTCCCTCTCTCTCACACACACATTTTGTTGCCGGTTTCTTTAATCAATCTCTCATCCATACATTATAACTGTTCGCTTCGATGCATGCTGGGTGGTGTGTGTATATATATATATATATATATATATATATATATATATATATATAAATGCTTCCCCTGGCTAATTAGATTATCATTAAATACCTCCCACCCAACCACTTTCCATCCCTCCCTCCATCCCGCAATTTCTCATCTTAGTCTCTCTCCCTGCGCTATCAGCTTACCATCACCCTTCCCATCGTTAATGAAGATTTACCAACGCCGCCAAACAGCCGATGTAAACTCGAATATAATATGTAATTATATTAGGCTGGTGTGGAGGTGTTTGCGTGTCTCGTGCAATGAGCGAGGCAAAGAAAAGGGTCATGTGGCGGGGTCAGGTGGGCTTACTGTAAACTGGCTGGTGACAGAACAGGGGAACTGATCTCAGTGTGTGTGTGACTCTGTGGTGTGTGTGTGTGTGTGTGTGTGTGTGTGTGTGTGTGTGTGTGTGTGTGTGTGTGTGTGTGTGTATAGCGTGCAAACACATAAACACACATACATAAATATAGACATATACGCACACTGAGAGCGGGTTTACACAAACACACAAAGGGTTTAAAAGTCCTTATCTTTGAATACAGTGTTAACAATCTTTTAGGCAGAAGACAACACTTGGAAACAGAATAATCTCTCTCTCTCTCTCTTAAAAAAAAGGGGCATGGCGAAACAACGAACTATCGTGGAATCGCCCACCTCAAGTCTGGAAGAACACTTTCCAACATAAACAAGTTTTTCACAAATATAAATTCATAAAAATCAAAAACAATCCGAGATGGTGGAGAAATATCGCATGCTATCAGGAAAAGAGTTCCAGATGGTTGTTAGTCGTGAGACTAGTTGCTTACAGCCTTCCAGTTTGTTAAATACTGTCAGCGGTTTCTCAGTGGATGGGCGAAAAGCAAGGGATGGTTGGAATGTAGACGGAACACACACACACACACACACACACACACACACACAGCTGCAGATGGGAGTGTTCCGTCACATGAAGGTCTTCACATAATACTCTGCTCCTTGCACGCGACATGGCGTGACACACATCGTCACACATACCATACTTAACACCACACAAACACACACACACACACACGTACACAGAGTGAAACACAAAAACACACAGTGTCACAGTGAAACACACATGCACACGCACCATACAACCACAGTGTCACAGTGAACTACACACACACACACTCACACACGCACGCGCACATACACACACTCTCTCTTTCTCTCTCTCTCTCTCTCTCACACACACGCACATACACACACACACACTCTCTCTCTCTCCTTCACATACACACACACAGTGAAACACACAAACACATTGTCACAGTGAAACACACACACACACAAACACACACATAAACACGCACACAAACACTCTCGCACACGCACGCGCACACACAACACACACACAACGTGAAACACACGCAACGTGCCACACGCTTACGAATACACACACACACACACACACACACACACACACACACACACTGTCACACCCACACACCCAACAATGTGAGCCACACGGACGGTGGCACTCCCGGTGGGTCAAACGACCCCCGACATTCACGCGTCAACGCTGCTACCTTTGGCGACACCCCAACAAACGCCATGTATACTGACCTCCAGGCCCCAATGCAGTAATTGGGGGTAATGGGGGTGGGTGGTGGTGGTGGTGGGGGGGGGGGGGGTAAACAAGACTTGATGTTTAAGAACACAGGCTACCAACCTATCTGACTGTGATTCGTTGGTTTGATGTTTTGTATGTTGTTGAAACTCGCCCTCCTTTGTTACAACCACCATTACAAGACCGGGTTTATCCTCAACCCCACAAACTGTGTGTGTGTGTGTGTGTGTGTGTGTGTGTGTGTGTGTGTGCTGGCGTACATGTATACACGCCTACGAGAGAAATGGAGAGAGTGCGTGTTTGTATAGATATAATTGTCCCTTAGGGAGGGGGGGAGGGGGGAGGGGGGAGGGGGCTTTGTGATGTCGCTGTATATCGCTTTCACGCCTGAGCGAGGATATACCACAGACATCATTTTTTATCATTTGACCTGTGTTTCTGTACAGCACGGGAGAAGCCCACGTCCGTGGGAGAAACCCCGCCGTCCGTGAAGCAGTGACAAGTAGAAAATGGGCGTGGTTCTCTCGCTCTGCCCATGTTTTGGGTGGTGGTTCTTATTTTCTTGTTGCTGCTGCTGCTGTTCATCTGGCTGGGTTGGGGTGGGGAGGTGGTGAAGGGGTTGTTCGTTGGGATTATCCAGTGCCTGGTTCAACTGGTTTGTTGCTGTTTTTTGTTTTGTGTTTCTTACGGTGGCAATGTCCAAAAGAGGTGTGTGTGTGTGTGTGTGTGTGTGTGTGTGTGTGTGTGTGTGTGTGTGTGTGTGTGTGTGTGTGTGTGTGGGGTGGGGTGGGGTGGAGGGGTGGGGGGGGCGCGTGTGTGAGTCACTGAGTGTGTGTCCCCGATATGTTTTCTGGCTCTTTATGCACTGGTGGTGGATATCAATTATTCACCTCTGCTGGCTGGGAACCCCGTTTTCGTATTTATTCACTACTGTCTGACCCCACACAACCAGTAATAACGTATTGTGGCCATGACATATCACATCAGTGCCAAGCTCCAAACAGTCAAGTCTGGACATCGCAAAGGCCAGAACAGATCCTGTGATAACAGTCAATATGCCTGCCGTGGTCATAAATACCATAACAGATCATATGGTGACAACAAATGTGTCTGTCGTAGTATCTCTCTCTCTCTCTCTCTTCTCTCTCTCTCTGTTTGTGGAAAGGCAATTGAAAATGAACATTTTATTTATAATTGTCCCTTATATACCGACCTTAGGATGAAATTTCTAGAAAATTTGTATAATATTCCCTTTCCAATGCTTATAGCTGGTATAAACGAAAATATTAGTCGTGTTGTTTCAAAGTTTATTTTCTTTGCTATGAAAAGAAGACAGCGTTTTCGCGAAGGCCAAAGAACTTAATTTGTTGGTTTTTAACCAAAGGTTAATAAGGTTATTTCTGAGATAACATGAATATGGTAAGACTATAAGTGACTCAATCCTGACTATAGATTAAAGTGATACTGACTGCCAGCTATCTGCTCGTGTTTACCTTTTTCAGAATGATTCACATTGTGTAAGTGAAACTGATGACATTTGGTGAGTTCTGTTTGCTGTCTATTGCCGTATTGGTATAGTATCTTTCATTCATTACTTATTAACCCACCCCCAAAATCCCAATATATGTATATGTGCCCATGGCCGAAATGCATTCAACATTCATTCATTCATTCATTCTCTCTCTCTCTCTCTCTCTCTCTAACACACACACACACATACATGCAGGGAATTTTAAGGAATCTATATTTGGTAACTATAAAAATAGACTATTTCTAAATTCATGTAAATTATAACTATAAGAAATCCTAATCTTATTTAACAGTCTCTATGATTTAAAACATGCACATATCCTAACACACACACACACACACACACACACACACACACACACGCACAAACGCAGGCATACACATACATCTGCAAAAACCAAAGAAGGGAGAAATGACAGAGTAAATCAATGTGCATGTAAAAAAAAAAAAAAAAAAAATATATATATATATATATATATAAATTGAAAAGAGAGAGAGGGACAGAGAGAATGTACAATGCGCACTTCTCCCAATAATATCCCTGGGTTGTTTTTTTTTTGGTAGGCTGTCTTTTGTGTGTGCTTCTTTCGTTTTCTTTCTTTTTTCTTTTTCATCGATCACCCATCAAGGATCACAGGAAGATCTGGAAAAGATCCAATCTTTACAATTAGACAACCCACTCAGCTGTAAACAGGTCACGGGTAGACGCTAACCTCCGTCAGCAGACCAACAAAAATGGTAATATCTTTGACCTGGACTGGTGCCAGACAAATTTTCTTCTTTTCTTTTTCTGTTCCTGTATACTTATATAAACATCAGCGGGAGGTGAGAGAGAGAGGGGGGGAGAGGGAGGGACAGCAGAGCAGGACGGAGGGAGGGGGAGCAAAAGGGGAGAGAGATAGAGAGAGAGGAGGGGGAAGAGGGAGGGACAGCAGAGCAGGATGGAGGGAGGGGGAGCAAAAGGGGAGAGAGAGAGAGAGGAGGGGGAAGAGGGAGGGACAGCAGAGCAGGACGGAGGGAGGGGGAGCAAAAGGGGAGAGAGATAGAGAGAGAGGAGGGGGAAGAGGGAGGGACAGCAGAGCAGGATGGAGGGAGGGGGAGCGAAAGGGTAGAGAGAGAGAGAGAGAGAGAGAGAGAGAGAGAGAGAGAGAGAGGCAGTCAGAGAGACAGATGGACAGACACACAGAAAATGAGGTATATGGAGATCAGCTGTGGGTTTTCATTTTTTACTTTGGAGACAGAAACTTAGTGTCAGATCATTCGACAACTACTGAACCTGAAAATGACTAACCAAGACTTACAAGTTTGTAGTAAGGAAGAGTGGCAACTCTCTCCATTCACAAGGTACACAACTTCAAGTCAACGCTGCTTACGCTACCAATTCAGCTAGCATACAGGTAAATAAAAGGTACAGTGGAACAAAGCCTGACACTTCCTCATTAAAGACTTACAAGACTATCTAAAAGTTGGGGCAAGACAAGCAGACCACACACACACACACACACTCTCTCTCTCTCTTTTTCTCTCACTCTGCAAACAGCAACATCAACATCAACAAAACACTACCCAGTTTTGAACTAGAAATAAGACGACATAAATGAAAGACACAGTCTGGAACAGAGCCAGTAAACTGGAGAGAGGGGCAAGTTGGAAGGAAAGATTAAGAGAGTAGAAGGTAGGAAGACTGGGTGAGGAGGGTAGGTGTGAGGAGGAGAAGAGAGGAGATTTTTACTGATGGGCCTGATCTATTTGGGCCTAGCGGTGCGCATCAGTAGCGACACTGATGGGCCTCATTCCATTCTTCACAATTTCCTTTCAAAACCACCCCACGGTGCACACGAGTCACTTAAGTAGTGTGACATGACTCCAGTTTCCACAACCCACCACTTCAACTTGTGACCTACTAATAATGTAAATATGGCTGTGATTTTTTCTCTCTCCTTTTTTCCCCTCCATTTTCATTGATTTGAGTGTATGGGTGTCAAGGTTTCAGGAAAATGTTAAGGTAGGTCAGGTTTGGCCAGTTCTTGCCGAAAGCCAGCAACACTTGATTCCTTTCAGCTCAAACAACAGTGTCACCATCCTGCTATAGCCTCCTTCACTGTGCTTCTGGCACTGTTCGAACTAATATTACCAAACGAGAGACACAAAAATCCAGTGATTTAATTAACAGCAACTATAGTTGTGGCAAAAGCAACAGCAGTAGTTGTAGTATTAATTCACTCTACGTGTGTATCTCCGTTTTCAGTGCTTGAAGCTATAATGCTATCATTAATCATGAAACACACACACACACACACACACATACACCACCACCACCACTAATAACAACTACAGCAAATATCAACACACACAATATCATTATGAACACATGCACACCCACACACCACCACCACTGCAACCAACACCACCACCACCAACAACAACTACAACAAATACCCCCCCACCCCCTCCCCCAGCCCCCTCCCTCCACACACACACACAATATCATTATGAACACATGCACACCCACACCCACCCACATATAAATAGAACCAAACAACCAACAACAAAAACACCACCACACAAACACACACAATGCCTGATTTTATTTTTTGTACATTACACACACACACACACACGTGTGTGTGTGTGTGTGTGTGTGTGTGTGTGTGTGTAATTATAACTGAATGTAAATGTATGTTAACATTTGCAGTATACCTCTTTTTTTGTTCTTGTTGCCATTTTGTTTCCCCTCAAATTCAAAAGGATTGTGTTTTCAGAATCTTGGTGTCAGTCTTGCAGTTTAAAAAAACAACCCCATCAAAATGGATTTCTTGAAATACTGATTAGATCCAAATGCCTAAATCCCTGATTTCTCAAACAATAAGGCTGTAGTGTTCCTGGAAAATTCCAACCAGTACAGAACCCAACTGATAACAACACATAGGTAGTTGCTGAACGACAAGGAACAGGCTTTCAATTATTAAAAACAAAACAAAACAAAAAAAGCACAAAGAGGTTCCAATCTTCATGGGTTCATGAAGACAGTCATGGAATTCACAATCTGTATCTATCCACCTCAAGTAAGGGCTATTTCTTTCCTGAGTTTCATCCATCAACTTTTAATTTCCCATTCCAAAGCACGTTTCTTTTTTGTTTTTTTGTTTTTTTGTTGTTGTTGTTAGTTTTTTTCTTCTTTTTTTTAACCTATTTTTTTGTTTGTTATGACTGGGGCTTCCTGTTCAGTGAATGTGCCTTCCTGAACTCATGCGATACTGCTGTCTGGTGTGACAAGCTGATCTTGGTTGTGAGTTCCAGTTCATTGGCCGTGAACTATTAAAGTAACAAGTAGGTGTGAGGGGAGAGGGGGAAGAGGCACAACAGGGGGTGGGGTGAAGAGGGGAAGGGAGGGACATGGGTGGGCACACAGGCTGGAACAGGTTATGTTGGTGTAGAAGACAACAAACATGTACAGACATGCACAAACACGAACACACACATGTGCATATGGACACACAAACACACACCTACACACACACACACACACACTCTTGGCAGGGATGAAGGTGGAGGGAGGGGGCTGGAACGGTGCCAGCAAAAGAAAAAAATACCTTTTAAGTGTTTGACAAATGGGGGAGAGGAATGAAGTAGGTGGGTTTGTTATGTACAGCAATATCCTATTTTCAGCTGTGTTCTAGGAATATCCTGCTTTCTGGTTTTATTTGTTAATATTATTTTTATATTTTCTTAAACACTTCCATGTCTCCTATAATATGTAAGCTATGCCTGAGCAATTATCTGAGCATTGATGAGTGTATGAGATTGTGTATATATGTGCATGCAAGTATGCTCACTTGTAGCATTTACTTATGTGTATGTTAGTGTGTGTGTCTGTGTGCATGTATGTGTGAAAATAAATCCAATAGCCAAAAAGTAAGAACTATGTACAGGAAAAGGGAAGACTGTGGAGAGTGACACTGTGTGTGTGAGCAAAATGAAGTGGAGGGTGGGGAGAAGGGCTGTTCTGGCCAGTGGCCACCCAGTCTGGGTTCTTGCGAAATACCCTCCAGTCAATCCTATGTCCGCTGCTAGTTCAATACAATACCAGATATTTATACATGTCCTTTCCTACCTGTGCTTTGATCAGTTCCACCATCTACTGTGAGACTATTGTCAATGTGTGTTTTCCTTTAGCCCCTTTGCCCTGGGGGTCTAAGGTTACTTTCTGAACTGGGCAGTCTGTGATTTGCAAGCTGTTAGTAGGGACCCACAGATAGAGGGAGGCCATGGTCTGCAGGCTGGTATGGGGTGAAAGTGAGTGCAAATGCACACATACACATGCATGCACATACAGACAGGCCTATGCACATGCATGTGCATGCACACACATAAACACCATGCAGATATCCTGGCTCTGAATGAAGGCAAAAACATCAGAAACCCTTTCTGACGAATACTTTAAATGAAACTCTTTCCCCACTAATATACACATTCAAACACCCTCCCCATGCATGCAGTAAGCACAACAACCATGTACCAAGAGATTTCCCATTTCTTTATACTACTTATCCACAGTTTTTAAGTCAATGAATGGCTGGCTGGCTGAATGCGAGTGAACAAAACAAGTGATTCATTCCAACAAAGAAGTCAGGCTTCCCTACCCATTCAATCCCCTCACCCCTGATCAAGATAAAGCCCTAAATGGGCCCCTTGTCAAAGTACCGTGAACAATAACACCGCCTCATTACCACACTGCCGACCACACACTACCACAAAGGAACTGTGTGTGTGTGTGTGTGTGTGTGTGTGTGTGTGTGCGCGCGCGCGCGTGTGTGCGCACACATGCTTTAAGCTGTCAGCAACTCATTCACTTTCATCATACAAAAAATAGTAAAAAAATAAACAAAAAAAACACCAACAAAAAACCAACAACCAAAAAAAAAAAAACCACCAACCCCACCACCACCATCCATAAAGCAATCAATCAACCTCCACCCCTAAAAAAATGATGAAACAAATCAGAACTGAAAACACTGTTAGTGCACTGGGAATAAAGCTCTCTGGGTACCAGAAAAATCAGATACAACAAAAAAGAAAAGAAAATCACACCAACCATCCACACACACACACACACACACACACACACAGAGTCCACTGACCGACATAGTAGGGTCCTGTATTGGAGTCTGGAAAAGCCCTTTAAACCCGTCAACAACGTTGTCCCAAAACTTGCCGCCCAGCGCGATGGCGATGCCATAGCACCAGCACTTCCAGAACAACATTTTCTTGCTGTATGACACGTGGATACCTCCAACCCCACTCAGACCATTCACACCATTTTTACCTGGGAGAAACAATAGCACAGTCTGAACAACATAAACATTACCAACACTGGTGCTGAGACCAATGGAAAAAACAACAACAAACAAACAAAACAAAGCTAAAAAGAAACATGCATTAAACAAACTGCTATAAAAAAAAAAAAACAAAAAAAAAAAACAAACAAAGCTCATATATACTAAAACTGCTACAAAAATAATCACAAACAACAACAAATTAAAACTTAGTGGTTAGCCATTGGTGAAAAAACAAAACCTGACTAATTCAACAATGATATAACAGGCAGACTACAAATCAACTTACTATAAACACGAAACACATTTGGGTGATGGTCAAAGTGATTACACTGTATAAAAGATGAATTAATAAATTTTTAAAAAAAGAAAAAAAAAGGCAGTCACATTTGTGGTCATACTAGTAAATGACAACCTTTGATGATTCCTTCAAGAAAACTATACTTTTATATTCTTTTGAGCATAATCTTAATTTTTGTGTTGTTGTGTTTGTGATTATTTTGCAACAATCACAAATAGTTCTGGAAGTGAAAAGGTTAATTACTTGGATTCTTTTTGAGTCTCCATTTCTGGTAATATCTTTTGTAAGCACAAAGCTGTAGGTTCTTTTTAGAAAGCTAATAAAATGGTATCATCTGCACATGAAAGAACAAGTAACCAAATATATCTTTAAATACCTAATCCTGATGAACAAGTTGAATTTAAATGAGGACAATATAATGAAAAGATATTGTTGAAGGTCATTTATAAATAATGCAAACAAAAAAAGTAAAAATTTTTCTCCTTCTCAAATCCCTCTGAAACTTCTAAAATAATCACAATTCACATACTTTCCCATCAACGAAAACACTAGATTTGATATATGGTTATTCATATTCACTATAACATCAAATACCATGCCAGAAATTCCGTTTTTGTAGTTTGTGCAACAATCTTGATTCCAAACTGATTAAAACACCTTTTTGTAACCAATAAATGCATGGTATCGTGGTTGCTTTTTCATTGAAAATATATCAATCAAAACTTTAAGAATGAAAGCATGATCCAGTGTTGAATGCATGCATCTAAAATCTGCTTGGTTTTCTGACAGCAAATTATTACTGTCAATAAAGATTTGACAGTCCATTGTTCAAAATCACAGTAAATAGTTTCCCCAAACACCCTAACATATACCTTTGAAGCTGTTACAATAATTTTTGTCATCCTTTCCTTTATAAAGTGGCAAAATGTGCCCTTCACACACATGCTTACACACACACACATGCTTACACACACACACACACACACACAGATACACTTCAAACATTTCCTGCTGCCACTACCCACTGAACTTTCTTTTGTGTGACGTGTGACATGGCTGAATCAGTGAATGCTTCACATATCAGCTGACCAGGAATGGTTATGGTTGGGACAGGAAATCACTCATCAATCTTTTCTCAGCATAAAGCTCACAGCAACCAGACTGTCGACTAAACTGGATTCTGTTTCCAAATTTCATCCATCAAGAAGTATTGATTCAGTCCTGTTCAAAATATCTGTGCATCATTGTTACTAATTTCCTGCTGCTGTACATTGTCAGGAAGTTATATAAAAAAAAAAAATTAAAAAAAACTCAGCTGACGCACATGCAACACAAGCTCACTAAAATAAACACACTACAGAACATTGTTGAAACATTCATCTGATGTACACACAACATACAACAACAATCACCAAAACAGACTAAGTCACAGCACAACAAACTCAGTCAATATCAAATACAGCCTCACCTGTGGCACCCGCCTCAGCACTTTTCCAGGACATATCACTCTGCTTGGTGGGGTCAAATCGCTTGAAGAGGTAGAAAAGCACGCCAAACATGAGGAAGATGCCTCCAATACCATCACAGGTGATATCCACGTAGTAACCCAGGGAGGAGCGCACTGACTGGTACACACCTGTCACACGAATTCATTCACCAATGATGACTGGGTCTGCGGTTCTATTCTGTGCCAAACACAAGAATTATGCAAGTAAGCACATAATGTAAAGCACAAACTTATTATTTGCTTTATTCGATCACATGAAAGGTATACCTCAACATTTTCTTTATACTAAAGGGATAATGCTTATAAATGCTTAAATGAATATAAATTTATCATGTAGTAGATGGCAAGCACAACTATACTCCCCGTAACACTGTCGCTGCATAGCACCACAAAAGCAGTCAAGCTACATATCAGTCACAGTCAAAATCTATATCCAGTTCTGTGGTCACATCTCACTTCCACTGCCTTCTATATAAGTTCATATTCTTACGAAGCTGTGAAAAAGGATGGTTCTTTCTCTTGTCCAAACTTTCATGGACAGCCCAGCTTCCCCATGTCCTACCCCTCTACCCTGTCAATAATTCATTTATTTGATTTAAAATTTAAAAAAAGTTGAACATGCGTTTTTTTAACACATAATAAATAAATAAACAAATAAACAAGCAAGCAAACAAACCAATAAGTCTTCCACTGTACCAGTTCCCTATACGCCAATTCCATTCATAAAATCATCATTGGCTCTCTTTTCACATCACAATGGATATACATATTTTATATATATATCAACAATATCTGCACTAAATTATTTTACCATCTAACCAAGAACGTCCATCACCACAGCCCCTGACCTTTGGTGTGGGAGTGGCTGCGGAACACAACCCCATCCAGGGCGTCCAGCAGGGTTCGGATCTCGAACAGCACCACGCCCACACGCCGTGTGTGCAGGGTCTCTGAGGAGACGAAGCGTGCCGAGATGAAAGCGAGGAAAAGGTGGAAGAAGGAGATCATGTTGGGGGTGATGAAGTAGAAGACAGTGCTGAAGCGTGTGAAGGAGTCAAAATACTCCACAGCTGGGGCTGTGATATACTGGCTGGCATGGTCATTCATCAGGGCTTTCACTGACAGGTGCCTGCAAAACAGGGAGGTTGTTTTGGGTTTTTTTTAATAGTATGGATATCAAGTGTTCAACTTCTTTTAATTTCTTTACACTTAAGGTTTAAATGAATATAATTTATATATGTATGCATATTCCTGGTCAACAACAACAACAACAACAAAATTAAAGTATTTTGCTGACACTGCCTTCACCAATTTAGTTTTAGACACAAAAGGTATATATTTCTCATCAAATTTTATAGGAGTAAGAGGGTATATGCACATAAGCTAACACACACACACACACACACACACACACACACTACACACCCCCAAACCACATATACACAAATCAAAATATCAAAGTGTAAAATGAACAACAACATTAGCAACAAAAGCTTATCAAGACTTGACGTTGAAGACTGACATGAACCACTCACGTGAAAGGAGAATAGAGCTCATCCTCGCTGGATCCCTTGGAGGACTCCACCAGATCGGTCCTCATGAAGGTCACTAGCAGGATGATGTCCATCACCGCAAAGTAACCCAGCACGATCAAACCCACAAACTTGAAGAACGACATCTCGTCACGGAATAGCTGTGACACTGGCAGTGACGGCATCTTGACTGTGTGGGTAGGATAATACCACTTGAAATCAAGGTTTGTTTTGGTTTTTTTTTAATCTTTTATTTATTCTTATCTATTTTTCATTTTTTTAAATTTTTTTTTATTTTTATAAAAGTGGTGTATTAATGACTAATTTTTTTTCTGTTTTCTTTTTTTTTCATAAACTCTGAAAGGCTCTCTTTCCCAGCTATCTGCTGATGGTTTTAGCCCACAAGTTCTCCAGTTCTCTCTCTCTCTCTCCTCTTGAAGTGAACAGAGATCACTGTGTCCAGCTTGTTATTCTGCTTTTACTTGATCTGTCAGAAGAAAAAAAAAAAAGTGGGGAGGGGTTTGGTGGGGAGGGGGGGGGGGGTTGTCTGTTCTCAGCTGTATCAACCTCCCACTGATCTCCCTACAGGGAACAGCATGCACTCTGCAAAAGGCAGATAACAGAAGACAAAACCGACCCAGACAGCTTGTGAGTTGAGAGCAACAGGACTGTCGTTATGACATCTCTATTCCATCAGTGGATGCAGTTTTCCTCCAGGCGCTGAGGAAGTTGGTGATGACAGCTTGTGATGTGGGATAGATGGCTGGTGGGTATGAGTGTGCTGCAGCACAGCAGGAACACAGCTGTCACTGTCGTGGTAATGTTTCCTCCACACGTGCAGCCGTCCCGTCCTCAACTGCTGCCAACATATGCAAAGGGCAGAGGATACATATCATTACATGAGGCAAATGAGAGAGACTGACTGCCAGACTTGACATATTTCATTGTCCATTTAGCATTTAAGCCCTGAAGATAAGCAAGGTAATATTTTCATTCAGCGACAATATAAACATTACTTGACACTCTTAGACATACACTGGCACACACACACACACTCATACATGCCCAACACATTTTCACACACACACACACACACACAACACGGTTGTGTGAATGTATTTTCTCAGTGACAGCAAGTAGTACAAGAATGAAGACAAATGGGAAACAAAATTAAGAGAGAGAGAAACAGATTGAGACTACCACAGAGGGAGAAGAGAGTGAAACAGGGAGAAAAAGAGTTAGAGAGAGAGAACAGGTAGACAAACAATGAGAAAGGCAGAAAGTGTGTGTGTTCATGAATACTCATAACTGAGGAACAAATTTCACGGCTGATAGGTTTTTGTTCCAGGCTGATGCACACTGATAATTCATACACAGCTCTCACTAAACAGTGGCACTCAAGTGTCTACCCTCTCTCTGTTTCAAAGTGTCTTTTTTTCCTACAATGTCATCCTCCTCCTCCTCCTCCTCTCTCTCTCTCTTTAGAATTGTTGTAATTTCTGTTGATGCAGCGACAAACTGGAAGAGAGTGGCGCTCGAGTGACTACCCTTTCTTTGTTTTAAAATGTCCTTTTTTTTCTCCTGTAATGTCATCATCATCATCATCAACATCTGTGTGTGTGTGTGTGTGTGTGTGTGTGTGTGTATGTGAGTGTGTGTGTATGTGAGTGTGTGTGTCTCCATCTCTGTAGAATTGTTGTAATTACTGTTGGTGCTGCAAGGACAAACTGGAAGACTTGGCACTGCCTAAAAGCTTTATCTTTGAGTAACAAAAGATTTGGGGCCTTTAGCTGTTTGCTACCTAAAACACAATCACACACACATACATGTGCGCATGCACACACACACACACAGAGACTCCTTTTTCAATACACCTTTCCCATTCCCTCTTTATCTCTCCCACCTATCTTTGTCCTTGTCCGCTTTGTTTAAATGCACTGTTTTGTCAGTATGTCTCGGGGAAAAGCAAAACTTTATAACAGTCAACATAACAGTATGCCTCTCTTCACCTGTGGCCTGCCTTCTAGTCAGTTTTGGCAAACAGATTTCAGCATGGGTAACTGGGCCAACTTTTTTTTTCTTCCTTTTTTATTTTATTTTATTTTTATCAGCAATAAAGGCAATTTTACAGACTGGATAGCAGTTTATCATTCCTTTGGAGCAATTGTTGGAATTCACACTGTCAGGTCCTTGAAATTAAACAAATCAGAAATGACAATGGAAACCAGGCTACTTTGGGGAAAAACAAAAAAACAAAACAAAAAAAAAAAACCGAGACAGAGAGGGGAAGGAAAGGGGGCAATGTCGAAATATTTTATTTGTTTGGCTTTTTGCCAAAAAGGTGATGAAAGAGGGTGAGCCACTCATAAAAGAGATATATACAGAGAGAGTATGGGGAGAGGGCTGAGAGAGTGGGAGGTGGGGGGAAATTGACAGTGGACAAGAGAGGGCACCCTTAACATAATGCAGCAAAGTAAGCAGAGTATAATTCATTCTTTTTCCATCTGACGCTCACCCTGAAAAGAAAACCGTACCAAGGCATGATAGGCAGTACAGGACCTTGTCAAGACTTTGAAATGGAAGAATGTGAGAGTCAAAAATGGTTCTCCCTCGTCAAGAAGCAACAGGAAAAGGGACATCAATAATCAAGTTCAATGGCCTGGGGGAGAGAGAGAGAGAGGCAGCGGCAGAGACAGAGAGAGACAGAGAGATGGGGGCGGAGAAGTGGGGACGAAAGTGTGTGAGGGTTCGCGAATTCAATACTGAGAGAGACTGATTGATTTAGCTGCTTTCTAAAATGCCTTCGTTGCTTCAGACAATCGAAATTCGTGCGGGCTACCGGTTTGTTTGCCCATTACCTCCCACTGTTTACTATGCCCTTGGCCCTTTTTCTCTTCCTTCCACTCTCTCTCTCTCTCTCTCCACACACACCACACACACACACACACACACACACACACCAAACTGTCCCCCTCTTCCGTTGTTTTACTCCGTAAAATGACTGGTTAACTCACTCAGTACGGCCAGTCCTCTCTTCTTCTCTACACAGACCCCTCGGAGGTCCAGTGGGTGTCTCAATGAACCAACCTTTAGCTTCCGTCGTCAGAATTGTGGTATTCTTTGTCAACATTCACCTCTTCAGTATAAGAGCCTTCCGCTTGCAATATTTTGATGATGGTAATTGGGGTGAAACGCTGTTAACGTCGTCTCTTTCGCCTTTCGTATGGAGAGAGTTAAGATCTCCCCGTCGCTGCGGGCGGAAGAGGAGGAGGAATGAAAGGTGGTGGTCTATATATGGGACACAAACGTTGCCAAAAAAAAAAAAAAAAAAGTACTGTTTCGCACGGAAACTACGTGGTGCGGACTTTACACGCCGGTCCGTTTTCTGTTAGAAACAACAACAAAAAGATAACTGTACAACCATGTCTGCGTATGAATTGAACCGTGTTTTCCCCCGAGTTTGATGGATGTGTATACTTGGTTGTTTTCAGTCACAGTTTTGGGGTTTTTTTCCATTAATTTTATAGTGTTGTCGACTGCATCAATTGTGGAGAAGTACAAAGCAATTTGCTTAGAATTTTTTTTTTTTTTTTAATGAAAAACAAAACATATCGAACATAAACAGGTTATTTATGATACAATGCGAGAACAGAGAGAGAGAGAGACGGGAGGGGGAGATAGAGACAATCATAATTACAGAAAGTCGGGAGGTAAGGAGCGATGAGGTCATAAATATTAATTCTGAGGAAAAGGTCAGGGTGGGTGAGTGAAGAAGATGGGGACAATAAAGGGTTGTCCGAAAATGCATACGCAGGGAAAAAGAGGGAGCAGAGGTCATCCTTGGGAGTTTTAAAAAAGCACCGAAGCAAAAACTTAGGAAAACACCGTTAATGTTTCTCGGACTGCCCTTCTTCATTTAAAAAAACAAACAAACAAAAAAACAGACAGATAGATAACTATAGTGAACGTGACCAGTCCTGATATCATTCTATCACTTTTCAGTTTAACGGGTGATCTACTGGTCAGAACCGGATGAAGAGTTTAAGGTTGGATCAATGTACTGCTGAGAAAAAAGAAGAAAAAAGCAATATGTATCATGTATATCATCGGTTCGTCTGCCCTACTGTAAAGTCAAAATGCTGAATGACATAATACAATTGACCAAGTACGAAACACGTCGGAGATTTTATGCTGACCCCTCACCAATATGTTCATTAAATTTCATATTTTGACCCAGCTAACTGTAAAAGCAATCTTTCGGCCAATATCAATATCACGTAAACAAAAATGAATATAAAAAAAAAAATAATATTTTTAAATCTAACATCAAAATGACAAAATCAGTAGCATAAATCACTGATTCAAAAGCAAGAGCACCTATTTCAGGTGAAAAAAAATCCAAATATTTCTTTCCAGACCTGAAAACATGGCATGTGGAACGTGTAACAAAATTAACTTCATTGAATTAACAGTCGAACGTTTGTGCCCGGTCGAGGTATGGTGAAAGCCACAGCTAGCGTTCCGTATCAAACTGGTGATCGCTGGACTAAAGTGGTTGCTTTAGAAACCGGACCGGGTGAACTACGGTACAGTGAATCAAGCGACTGACTGTATCGACCAGTTCTCGTTCGTGAACAACTGAACAGTTTCTGCTGGTACTTTTCTGCCATTGATACAACCACAATCTGTCGCCACGCATATGCCTGCACACACACACACACACACACACACACACACACACACACAAGCGCATGCATATTCTCTCAAAACGGAGAGAAAGGGGGAAGGGGGGTGAGAGTCAGACAGACAGTAAAAATGGATCGCGAGTTGTGGCCCGGGCAAGAGAAAGGGAGACAGGAGGCAATTCAAACTGACGACAAAGCTCTCAGCCTAACAGCATTCTAATTAGGACCTGCCACAAGGCAAATAACCCCCCTGAACTGAATCACACGTTCTGCACACACACACACACACACACACACACACACACACACAAACACACGCGCGTGCGCGCGCTCGCTTTACACAAACAGAATAATCACACAACCAAGTCCCTATCATTAAGTACGAGCGTAGCCAACGCTTAATTTTTTTATTTTTTTTTATTTTTTTTTTTTAGGAGAGGATGAAAGGAACGTTTGTGTGTGTGTGTGGTGGGGGGGGGGGAAGGGGTTGGATGTGGAGAATAGCGATGGCGAGGGAGTCACCTCAAAGCAATATGTGCTGTGTATTACGTGCTTCGTATTCTGAAAGACCTCAGTCCTGACATTTTGTGGACGGTTTATGCGCAGAAGAAGACAAAGACAAGACATGACACGTTTATTTCAGGAAACCCCATATGGGTACAATTACGAATACGCTTTATGCTTCTATGTGGAATTTCCCTGTGTTCTTTTACATACGCCTCTTATCTATCTGTCTACCTGTCTGTCTATGTAGATCTATATTTATTGACCCATCCGTCTAGCCAGCCATGTGTCCAGAGAGAGAGAGAGAGAGAGAGAGAGAGAGACAGACAGACAGACAGACAGACGGACGGGTGGAGAGTGAGCACTTTCACAGACCGGATCCTGTAGTCATAGTTTATATATGCAGCCTTGTGCCCGGCTGAGACACCCACTACCCAGGCTATATTTCATACCTCATTAAAATTATACCAGGCCTCCTGTACGCATATGTAAGGTGAAAATACCTAACACGCATGCACGAAAGCACAGGCGAATGCACACACATATACGCTCTCTCTCTCTCTCTCTCTCTCTCTCTCTCTCTCTCTCAGAGCGACACACACGGACAGACATAATATTATTGTCAGAGAGACACTGACAAAGTTTCATTGCCATTGACAATGCTATCTTTTTGTCATGGGGCAATATTTGAACAGACAAAAATATCGGCGTTACACACGAAAACACAACAAATTGCTAATGGTGAAAAAGAATGAGAAGAAAAACCGCAGCTACAAAGGTTAACACAGAGAGAGACAGACAGCAGAGACCCAGAGCTACGACAATAAAAGACAAATGAAACACAGCGTCACAGCTTGTAGTTGTACCAGGAGTAACAACAACAAAAAGTTTCGCCCTCGTCATAACTATACATACATGCGTCAGAGCACAGTGCACTCGTCATGTCGGGTTCAATGAAAACTAATGTCTGTCATTTAACTACCACCACCCCCACGACACTTCCATCGCCCTTTGTGCGTGCGTGTGTATTTGTATATATATATATATATATATATATATATATATATATATATATATGTGTGTGTGTGTGTGTGTGTGTGTGTGTGTGTGTGTGTGTGGTGTGTGTGTGTGTGTGTGTGTGTGTGTGTGTGTGTTTCCGAGAACAATCCATAGGTTTGACCCCAAGCTCTCTTGGCTTCGGTGATACAATTTTAAGTCGGTATCATCTCTCTCTCTCTCTCTCTCTCTCTCTCTCTCTCTCTTGAACTAAGATGTTTTGTTGACAGAGCACTGACGCTCTTGTTGTCGTAGCTGCAAGGTGACGGGTTGGTTTGGGTTTTTTTTCTACTTCTTCCCATCTGTAACACTGGCGAAGTTGGAAAATGAGACATTCCTTAAGACCTGGACTCACAAACCTATTGACAAGTATCATAACTAAACATACCACTCGGTCTGAGAAAAATCATCCAGATCCACTAGCAAGACAAGAACAGCAACATCTATGGGAACCTCTTAGGGAAGAAAAACAGAAGCTAACAAGGAAACACCTGGCGTAAAAACCTCCATGCAGACACCAAGAGCCAGATAGAGGCAACGGCACATGATTGGGGACTATGGAGGTCTCTTGTTGGCGGCCCGCTTGCAGATGGGCCAAACTAACGCCAGACAGAGGAGAGAAGCTTCAAAGTCCAGGGTTCAGACCCGCGTGAGCGAAGCTTTAGTTTTCTAATTTTCTCAATACAGAACTGCGTAATTGGTGGACCTGATGCTTATCATTGGAATAAGCGATAAAACCGAACAGGTCTTGCGTTCTGCACGCGGAAAAAAAAATCACGGCAACAAGAGATCAGAGTTCCCTGGTAAATGCTTTGAGAGGGGGGGGAGTCTGTAGTTACACAGGAAAGGAAAGAGGATGAAGGCAGGGAGGGGCAGGTGGGGGCAGGGTGTCTTACGTTGTGGCTACATGCTCACCCAGTGGAGAACAACCAGGATCATCACAAAGAGAAATCTGTTATTAAAAAAAAAAAAAATAATAATAATAAAAAAAAGGAATATGGGACATGAATTTGGGACGCCACGATACCACACACACACGCGTGCGCGCGCGCGCGCGCGCGCGCACACACACACACACACACACACACACACACACACACACACGCGCACACACACACACAAACACGCACGCACGCACACACACTATCCATTCTAAAACCAGCAAAAAGGAAAGCGACGCAACACTGCGTTCACGCACCCAGTTTTAATATGAGATAAGTACCACTTAGATAACATGCTCAAAGCAACCCACAAGTATCAATCTCACGAAGGCAGCGAAATCTGGGTCTAAAGGGCGCCTCTACCTGAAGAAGAATATCTTCAGGTGACGGGGTTATCACACTCCGATGAGACGTCGTCGCCTGCCGATCACTCGACCCGTCCCACTGGTGGGCGACGTGGCAAGGGTCGTTATCAGCAGCGTTCAACACGCGCTACCCACTGATCAATACTGGTCACCAGGCTGACCCGTTTCTTCGATTGGGTACTCTTGCATCACTCCTCACGCGCTGACGTCAATGAAGGGAGGGAGAAGGTGGTGGCGGTGAAGGAGAAAGAAGGGGAAGCAAGCAGTGGGAAGGAAGGGAGAGGGACGAGCGCTCAACAAAACCCACCCTTTAGGCGCTAAAGTGGCCACCTTTATGTCGTGTGGTCCGATTATCATTTTTTTTTTTTCGAATTGCACACACACACACACACACCATCACCACCGTCGACTCCCCCCCCCCCCCCCCCTCTCCAAGCTTATGTTTTCGCTTTGACAACTGATATGGCAATTGTGCTAAAACATACTTGTCTCTACAATACAGTTTAGAAGTGTTTACAATACATTTGCTGTTGTAGCTTCAAGCAATTCACCCCACGATTGAACGGCCGCATCTTTTAAACTGATTGATGATATGATGTGATGTGATGTTAAGTTGTATGCAGTTATAGACTGATAGATAGATAGAGTAGATAAATAGATATAGATAGATGTGTGTGTGTGTGTGTGTGTGTGTGTGTGTGTGTGTGTGTGTGTGTGTGTGTGCGCGTGCGTGTGTGTGGATGGATGGATTGATTGATGGATGGATGGATATATGTATATGTGTACATATAATGATCACTTCTTTGGAAAACAATCGTTCAAATAGGATAAACTAAAAAAACAAAAAAACAAAGCAAAACAAAACCCAACAACATTTTCATTACATATAAATGATATATATATATATATATATACATATATATATATATATACACACACACACACACACACACACATTTATAAAGAATGTTTTTGTTTTGTTTTTTTGGGGGGAGGGGTGGTTGGTTTTTTTCAGTTTTTATAAATGTGATATATGTATACAAATAATAAAAATCTGCAAATTGATTTGCTCGTACACTCGAATCAAGAAGAAGCAGCAGCAGCAGCTACCAAGTGGTTAGTTTCCCCAAAATACAGTTTCACAACAGTCGTCGATTAGTTTGCAAATCTTTTCCAGGGCACATGAAGAAAACAAAACAAAGGGCAGGGAAAACAAAAACAAAAACCAACATGATTGCAACACCGATCCCATCTACAGTTCCGTCCTTTGCAATTCCCCCCTCCCTCCCACCCCCGCCCCCCACTCCGGTCCCCCAGGAAAGGTAATTAGGCATCAAGTGACAACTGCAATCAAACTCACAACACACATGCAATGCACGGGAAAATCCAACGATGTCGGTGTTGCACAATACAAAGAAACAAGAAAACGCAGTCCACTCACGACAAGCCTCTTGGCAAAAACTTTAGTGGCTTTGGCAGTGTTAATTCTGTCGCTTTGCGTTTTATCTGACAGTGGTAATTCTTTCCCTTTGCCTTTCGTCTGACAGTCAAAAGTCAACCTCTACCCGTCCATGTACTCTGTGCACCGCAACTATGGGTGCGACAGTCCTCAACCCCAGAGCAGTCCCCCCCCCCCCCTTTTTTTTTTTTAAAGTGCTGCAAACGGGTACATTGGTGGCCTGTTCGACAGGCACACCTTGTGTGTCGTACGTGTAGATATATGTCTTACGCGTGAGGACATGCCACTGGACACGTGGCCACATCCGTAATCCGCCTTCCTTCTCTCTCTCTCTCTCTTTTTATTTTTATTTTTTAAATTCTCTTTCTCCCCTTTTCATTAAATATAATGTATAAATTATGTGCTATTGTAACTAATGTAGATTAGCAAGGACAAATTCGAAGAATAGGCCATGCCGAAAATCTTTATCCTTGAACAGAAAAAAAAGTTTTGAGTTCTGAGTCACAGGGACACTTTCATATTCTGCCGAAGATTGTTTTCAATAATGTTTGCTGCTCTCTCTCTCTCTCTCTCTCTCTCTCTCACACACACACACACACACACGCACAAGGGGGAGGGGGAGGGCACTTTCACAATCTGCCTCAGTCTTTACAAATCTGTGTTTACTCTCTCTCTCTCTCTCTCATGTTTGATACATTTTTTTTTTCTTCGTTTGTTTGCTGTTTTATCTTTTTTATTCTTTAATTCCACCTTCTTTCGAGGGCCGGATGAAAATTAAGACATATATAACTATGGTGTATATAATACTACATAATATTCATTCATTCATTCTGTCGCTTTGTCTCACTGACTGTGTGTGTGTGTGTGTGTGTGTGTGTGTGTGTGTGTGTGTGTGTGTGAACTCACTCAGTACGGCCAGTCCTCTCTTCTCCTCTACACAGACCCTTCGGATGTCCAGTGGGTGTCTCAATGACCCAACCTTTAGCTTCCGTCGTCAGAATTGAGGTATTCTTTGTCAACATTCACCTCTTCAGTATAAGAGCCTTCCGCTTGCAATATTTTGATGGTGGTAACTGGGGTGAAACGCTGTTAACGTCATCTCTTTCGCCGTTCGTATGGAGAGAGTTAACACATCACCATATAAAGCCAAGAAACTGGATTCCCTAGCTCCACACAGGGCATACTATTTCAACCAAAGGAGCGGGCTTGTCACTTTCAAAAACCCTTACCTCCTATGTTCAAAAGATTTTTTTTTCCCGCCAGGCCAGTTAGAAAAAGAAAACGGCCGCAGGCCAACAGTGATGGCAAACACAGTGATGGATGGTACAGGGCAACACGGCAAGGCAAAGACAACACGACGAACGTTCAGTCAGCCATGTAAGACAGGGAAGGACAACCTTGACACATGGCTTGAATGGGCTCAGTAAACTGGGAGTGAAACTATGAGGAAATTATTTATTTTGGCCTGTGGGTTATACTCCACGTGACGGGCATCTCTCTCTCTCTCTCTGTCAGATAAAATCCGCATGATATTATCTGACGTGTGTGTGTGTGTGTGTGTGTGCGTTCGTGTGCGCGGATGTGTCAACTTTTCTTTTGTTCTCCATACGATTCAAGACACCTTCCCCTTCCCTTGTGTAAGACTCGCTCCACACGCGTGCATACTTATGCGCGAGGCGAACGGACACATACGCTGTTGGTCAACCTAAATCGGAAAGTTGGCAAAAAGTCTCGCTCTTTCTCTCCACTCAACTTCGTTTCTGTTCTCCCTCCCCACTATACCAAATCCCTGTCCTACACCCCCTCTCCCCTTCGTCACTTGCATACCAGTTTTCCACCACTTATTGTGAACTGGTGTGGACGCGAACAGGCGTCTGTGAATGAAAGTCCGTGCCCACAACTGCCTGCTGCTGCAGTTTATTTGAATCTTTTCCACCGATCGATTTTTGTTTTCCACCCCGCCCCCAACACACACATACACACACTCACACTTTTCCCCGAAGTCTCCATCAATGTTCCACGGACGTGAAACAATGAATTTCCAGCCTGTTGCTGACGACATAAGACATAACCGCCCACCCACACAAACAGCACAGCAATGGAAACTGGGAAGCCTTTTACTAATAGACGACATAACCCAGGCGCTACTGGCTGCACATGCATAGTTAGCTCTGGTATCATCAAACGGTGGGGGAAATTAACCAGGCAACAATGACTATGGGGTGCACAGGATCTCTCGACCCCCCCCCCCCCTCCCTCTTCCCACCCCAACTTCAAGGTGTGTGTGTGTGTGTGTGTGTGTGTGTGTGTGTGCGAGAGAGAGAGAGAGAGAGAGAGAGAGAGAGAGAGCGCACGCATGTGTGTGTGTGAGCATGTATGTGTAAGTGTGCTGGCTTCTTGCATGCAAGCACATGCAAATATGCACGTGCCCGCACATTATTATACGCACATACATAAAAACTCCCGCGCTAATATTTACACGGGCACAGACTGATGAGGGAAAGGATTGGAGGGAGCATGGGATACAGAGTCTGAGCAAACTGACAGACAGACAAGTGGGGACAACTTGAGACCACCCTGTCTCCCTGCGTGGCGGTCCATATGATTCTGCACCGTGTCCCAGAAGACGCACACTTCATGCTGGGCAAATGCCACACCACGCGGCTGTTTTATCTGCCGTTCAACGGACAGTACCGGTGTGGGGTCTGGTTAAACTAATGTGCTGGGTGTCTTCAGTCCGTAAGAGATAACAAAGATCTGACGCCACATGACTGATAATCCCACCATGCATACCTTCCCACTGATAAGTACAGTGACACTGCATAACTAAAATATCGTAACCTACGCTTGACAAGTGATATTGCATAACTGACACCACACAACATAATTAGGCCACATCACAACCATCACCATGTAAGTCACCAGCGATACATCGCAAAGTTCTGTAACACACATCTGATACATCACAACTGTCACTACACAACTGATACATCACAACTGTCACCACACAACTGACACATCACTGACAAACAAATGATGAAGCACAACTCTAACACACAACTGATACATAACAGTGGTCACCACACAACTGATACATCACAACTGTCACCATGCGACTGAAAATCACAGTGGTCACAAAACAACTGATACATCACAACTGTAACCACACAACTGATACATCACAGCAGTCACCAAGCAACTGATACATCACAACTGTCACCACACAACTGATACATCACAGCGGTCACCAAGCAACTGATACATCACAACTGTCACCACACAACTGATACATCACAACTGTAACCACACAACTGATACATCACAGCAGTCACCAAGCAACTGATACATCACAACTGTCACCACACAACTGATACATCACAGCAGTCACCAAGCAACTGATACATCACAGTGGTCACTAAACAACCATACATCACTACTGTCACCACACAACTGTCAACGCACAACTGATACATCACAACTGTCACCACACAACTAATGCAACTGTTAACACACAACTGATACATCAGAACTCTCACCACGCAACTCATATATATATATATATATATATATATATATATATAAATATATAATTATATATATATATATATATATATATGCCAACTCACCACACAATCGTCACCATTCACCTAAAACATCACAACTCACACCACACAGCTGATACACCACAACTGTCACCACACAACTGATGATGTATCGATACGTCACATCTGTTACCACAAAACTGATACGTCACAACGTTAACCACAAATCTGATACGTCAAAACTCTCACCACACAGTCGTCACGACCCAACTGAAACATCACAACCATCACAACACAATTGATATGTCACAACTCTCAACTGACACAACCGATACCTCATAACTGACACCAGTAATCACCCAGACAGACTGGCACCGCCTAACCGATAATGCACACTGGTGGCACAACATGACTGATTCCACACCCGAAGCTAGTAGTACAGTGTATCACACAGCTGATAAAGCACATGACCTTGACCCACACCACCCACCTCATGATACGCAATGAACGCTGGCACCACAAGCCTTGCCACGGGGATTTTCAAGTTCAACGCCGCAGCAGGTTCACATTCAGTGTCACTGGAATTGTTATTAGAAGGGGAAAAAAAAGAAAAAAAAAGAAGAAAAAAGATGCACAGCAAAACGGCCTGGTCGCGATACCACACACCACGCACTGCGGGGACCTCTCCAACTCGACTTTCTCCACGCTCTGTTTAGCTCTCCACCAACGTACAATGGAACCAAGCACACTGACAGAGCCCCACTTGTCCCTGACCTGATCGGGAAGGTTGCCAAGTGAGATGGGCCAAAACAAAAGCATACACATACATTTACCCACACACATGCCGTGGGGTGGTTGTGAAACCAATCGGTACCAAAGGTGGTTGTGAAACATTTAGATTTGGTCAACTCTCTTCTCCCCATCCACCTTCCTCCCACCCTCTATCCCTCGCCTAGGTCTTGTTTGGGTTGAATATGCGGGCAGTTAGGGGGGAAAAAGGTTGGGAGACTTGACGTCAGCTTCGGACGTAGTGCTAATTAAGCCTGTGTGTGTGTTCATGTCAACAAGCCCAATTTGGGCCACAGCAAGTCAAGCTGATACGTTTATTTTGCTCACAACACACATACGTATGACTATCATTATTAAGTCGTATGTTCCCACTCTTCATACTTCAGCGCAGAATAAGAATGCTTAATTTTTTTTTCTTTTAAAATTATAACCGTTTATTGCCGTTCCCCCATCTTCACTTAATCAAACTGACCAATCTGAAATCAGTGAAAGACACACACAATGGGGCTGCATTCTGTTCTTAAGTGTCAGTCTCTCCCTGAGAGAGAGACACACACACACACACACACAGATCAAGACACAGAGAGAGATCGAGTGTTCAACTGTGCTCCCATGCACAAGGAACACACCTCTGAGCTGAATATCAATGCCTTCGCAATCTTGATATAGATCTCCAAGTCTTATATAAATAATGCTAATGCCCTCATTAACTAAAAATATCCCATGCAGTTTTTTTGTTAATGCTATAGGCAGAAAAAAAAAAGGTTTTGGTTTCTTTGTTGTGGGTTTTTTTTTTCAACAAATTTTACACCCGACATATTTTATCTAAAACGATAAAAATGCAAACAGACTCCAGCTGTGCTTCCCTGAGAAACAGCAATAAATTTCATGGACCTATATCTAGCATCTCTGACTCTTGAGACAACGCATAAATCTATTTGTTATTCTAAGCAAATACCTGTTCTGAAGAAGCTATAGAGTTTGCCTGCCTGCCTGTCTGTGTCTCTCCCTTTCTATTACAGTACACTCATACTCACACACATACACACACTTTCTGGTCAACTCTAATATCATTTCCCCATGACCTGACAAAATGGCTGGGCAAAGGTCAAATTTAAATTGTTACAGATGTCACATGACAAATATCTCACGTGTTACAGTGACACATTTAGTTACACTGAATAGTCTGCTCATGTTTGTAGTACTTCAGAGACAGGTTTCAAACCACTGTGACTGAAGACAAAATCCAAGTGAACAAGATGAAAGCAGGAGAGGAGAGGAGAGAGAAAGAGAAACAGACAAACTGGGACACAGTAACAGAGAGAACACAAACTTCCTGGAAACAGAAAACTAAGACAAGTGGGATAACACCAGCAACACTTATTATGAATATTTAGTTATTTTCTTAGCTCTCTAAGGAGGACTGTCTAATGGTTGAAGAGAAACCCGTTAGTCTATCCTTCACCTGTTCTTCAGTACAAATGGATTCATTCATCAATGTGCATTGCTGACAAACTGACAGGGTGATATTGATAATTTGAAGTGTACCATTCCACTTTTGGGTTCACATTCCTGAACTGTTTTTTTGTTGTTGTTTTTTAACTCAATGGTCGACTGATAAAAAAATCAAGATAATGACCTACCTGTAACTTACAAATATAATCCCACCCATTGTCTTGATATTATCATGTGCACACCACAACTGTGACTAGATAAATGCTCACACACACACACACACACACACACACACACACACACACACACTCATATATATATATATATATATATATATATATATATATATATGTGTGTGTGTGTGTGTGTGTATATGTATGCTGAACGCCTTTCCAAAATTTCTTCCCTTACCGACGTATCCACACATTACAACACTGTCCTCTCTGAACTGCTGGATGAACATGCACCCCCCACTACCCGCATGCTCCCTGACAGACCCTCCGCCCCATGGTACACACAAGACATTCGACTTGCAAAACGCAAACGTCGCCAACTGGAAAGACGATGGCGATCAACAAAACTGCAAGTCCACAATCAAATATTCCGAAAACAAATAAATAAAGTCAAACATATGATCTCATCAGCAAAAACAAACTTCTTTTCTTCTCAAGTTCTCGATGCCACATCCACCAAATCTCTTTACTCTGTCATGTCAAATCTTCTCGGAACTGCAAAAAGGACTCCTCTTCCTTCTACCTACACTTTATCTGAACTCCCCAATGTCTTCTCCTCTTTCTTTTTCGACAAAGTCCAAAATATTCGTACCATCTTAGACCAAATGTCTTTCCAACCTGTTCATCCTGATCCTGAATTCAGCGGCACTCCTCTCCATTCCTTCAATCCATTGACTGAAACAGAAGTTCATGAAATCCTAAAAGAAATGACAGTAAAATCCTGTGAGCTCGATCCTATACCAGCCTCTGTCTTTTCCCAATGTGTCTCACATCTTCTCCCCACAATCACTAATATTGTCAACTCATCCCTTCTCACTGGAACGTTTCCATCCACTTTCAAAACTGCAATCGTCCAGCCTCTTCTGAAGAAACCCAACCTTGACGCAAACATTTTGAAAAACTATCGACCAGTTTCTAATCTTCCATTCATGTCCAAACTCCTTGAAAAAGCTGTCCTCAAGCAGCTTAACAACCACCTTTGTTTCAACAATCTCATCCACCCATTTCAGTCTGCCTATCGCGCTGACCATAGCACCGAAACCACTCTCCTCCACATTCTGAACAATTTACTGATAGCGTCCGACTCAGGAAAAATTTCCCTTCTCACTCTCCTCGACTTGTCAGCCGCCTTTGATACGATAGACCATTCAATCCTTCTTTCCCGTCTTCATTTTACATTTGGTATCAACGGCACTGTTCTAAACTGGTTCAAATCTTATCTCACTGATCGATTCCAGTCTGTCACTGTTGATCATTTCCAATCTGAACCCGTTAAAATCGAACATGGAGTCCCACAGGGATCTGTTTTAGGCCCAGTGCTCTTCACACTGTACACTGCTCCTCTCGCTGAAATTATCAACTGCCATAATATCAGTCATCATTCTTATGCTGATGACACTCAACTCCAGAAGAGTGATACCCCTGAAAAATTGTTGTCGCTCTTGCAAGAAACATCCAACTGCTTCCTGGACATTAAAAACTGGATGACTCGAAATAAGTTACAATTGAACGCGGACAAAACTGAAGCAATGATCATAGGAACTAAACAAAAACTGTCTTCCATCACAATTGACACAATCAAACTTGGCAGTACATCCATCCCTCTTTCCACGTCAGTCAGGAACCTCGGTGTTGTCCTTGACAATACACTGTCCATGCAAAAATTTATCAGTCAGACATGTCAGTCTTGCTACTGTCAACTGCGACGCATCAGTGCCGTCCGGAAATATCTATCCACTGACGCAACATCTAGACTTGTCGTTTCTCTCATTCTCTCTCGCCTTGACTACTGTAACTCTTTATTGTCTGGTCTGCCTGCTTCATCCATTCAGCCCCTTCAGCGCATACAAAACTCTGCTGCCCGACTCGTCCTCAGACAGAAAAGATCTGAGCACATCACTCCTCTTTTGCAACATCTCCACTGGCTCCCTGTCTCATACCGAATAAAGTACAAGATCAGCACTCTATGTTATAGATGCATTCACAAAACTGCCCCTTCCTATCTCTGCGGCTGCCTTCACCTCTACACTCCATCTCGCTCACTACGATCGGCCTCGGATCCACTCTGTTTACGCATACCCAGATTCAAACACTCGACTATTGGCCGCCGTTCTTTCTCTGTTTCTGGACCTTGCGATTGGAATGAACTTCCTTTTTCGCTTCGTCAAGTCTCCACACTCAGCTCTTTCAAGTCTGGCCTTAAAACCCACCTCTTCCCAAAATAGCCTCCCTTGCCTGCCATTCCTTGTCTTTAGTTTCTGCAGTATTAGAGTTATGCATGCGTGTGAATGACTCGTGCGAAAGCGCTTTGATTTGTCTCTGCACAAGATCCAGCGCTATATAAATACCATTATTATTATTATTATTATATATATATATATATATATATATATATATATATATATATATATATATGTATATATATATATATATATATATATATATATATATATGAGAGGCAGATTTTTTAATTTCTTATTCTGTTCTATTTTTTTAGATATGATAGCTGAGTGGCTGAGTCATCCTGATTTCAGTCCATGTTCCTGCAGGACATGGTCTGTGAAGAGTGGATGCTTTTCTTAAACCCTGAAATCCTAGTTAGTACCTCACTACCTGAACTGCTCATGACGCAGAAGAAAAAATTTGTGGCACATTTATGATCCAGTAATCAACAACAACCTTTGGTAAGTTGGTTACATCCCCTCTTTGAATTTGATACTACCGTTAAATTTCCACCTCGGGTCTGCTGTCTTATTCCCATCTTGAGGCTGCTATTACATTCCCACCTGATATCTACTGTCTTATTCCCATCTTGAGTGTGCCATTACATTGCTATTGCATTCCCACCTGGGGTCTACTGTGACATTCCCATCTTGAACAGTTGAAGCTTCCATTACATTGCCACATGGGGTCTACTGTGATATTCCCATCTTGAACAGTTGAAGCTTCCATTACATTGCCACATGGGGCCTACTGTGACATTCCCATCTTGAACAGTTGAAGATTCCATTACATTGCCACATGGGGCCTACTGTGATATTCCCATCTTGAAACTTCCATTACATTCCCACCTGGGGTCTACTGTGATATTCCCATCTTGAAGCTTCCATTACATTCCCACCTGGGGTCTACCCTCATTCCTTCCATGAGATTAGACACACACACACACACACACACACACACACACACACACACACACACACACACACACAAAGAAAAAAAAAGAAAAGAATAGAAAAGAAAGAAAATGCCACTGACATGATATTCAAAATCAAATGTGCTCCTGAATTTGTGTAACAAAGTGTGAGTATGGTTTGTATGCATGCATGTGTGTTAAAGTAATTTAGAATTTGCTTAGTCATAATACTACAACATTTCTTTTGATATAATTATATAACAATACATACATTCACCTCAGGTTCAAGTTCACTGCTAAATTTTATGCTGAACTACCACTGTTATCAGAAACTGAATGTGACTAAGCACTTCAAACTTGCATGACATTACACATGTTTACAAGTGCTGACTTTCATTTGGAGTACTTTTATAATTAAGGTTCCACGTCCCTTTTTACCTGGGATAAGAAGAAAAAGGAAAGAAGGAAATTTCAAATAAAATGAGTTTCTGTTAGCTTTTGTATTGATAAAGTCATGCTTGGTATTCACTGTGTGGAGAGGTCTTGAAAATCTGCTCAGCCAAAAATAATAGTGTTTCAAATTTATTTATTTGGAAAAAATGGCCCAGTATCACCTGATTTCTGTCCCAGTGTCCTAGTTACCTGGGCCTACCTCCATCCCAGTATCCTCCTCCCTCCAAAGAAAAGGAAGGGGAGGTGGGGGAGGCATGGCGTGTGGCATGGAAGATTATGATGACACAGTGTGATCAATACATACGGGCTGAAAGAATAAGGTAAAAGCTGTCCACACACTGACACAGTGAGATTGTTACTGACAGTTGGTATGAAAGCTGTGCACTCACTAATCAATGGCACGAGCTGAGTTCTACAGACTCCAAGAGGTTCTTTTCAAGTACTCCAATAGTGTGTGTGTGTGTGTGTGTGTGTGTGTGTGTGTGTGTGTGTGTGTGTGTGTGTGTGTGTGTGGGTGAGAGAGAGAGAGAGAGAGAGAGAGAGAGAGAGAGAGAGAGAGAGAGTGTGTGTGTGTGTGTGCGCGCGCGCGCACGCGTGCATGTGTGTGTGTGTGCACACTCATGCATACATTCACACATGCATCATTGTATGTCTCAGTTCTTTCTCTGTATGGCACTCTTAATCAGTAAATGTGACTGTATGAAGTCAGAGAGAGATGAAGAAAAGAAAAAAAAAGCAAGAGAAAAAGTGACAGAGAGTGAGAGTGAGTGAGACTGAGAAAGAGTGAGACTGTGAGACTAAGACATGATCATATACATGTATATGTATATAATTAACTGACCATGCCTGGTCATTGTAGTGTTTGCATAACCCCAACAGTGGCACTTGACACAGATGGCATACTGAGTGCTGCCAAATGGCACACTGTTACTGTTTCACCCCCCACACTCTCATCCCCCTCTTGTGAAGTCTGTGAAAAGTACTTTGTCACGTTACACATGATGAAACATGAACACTTACACCATTTACATGGGTGAAAGTGATCATGTTGTGATAAACTTCAACCTCTAAAGCATTTTGTTTTCAAGTTGTTGCAGATCTCACCAACTGCTCAACACACCACTGTTTCTTCTGAAAAAATTGGCACTTTTATGTCAGATCATGATTATCATGTTGATACTGCTGCTGATCATCATCATCATCATCATGACACTATACATGCTGGTAGGTAGTCTAACTGTGGTTTGAGATGAAACTTGATTCTGTCTCCAATAAAACAGGACAGTCATAAGTGTGTTTCAATTTGTGCTGTTTTAATGCACGGTGAATAAGCTACTTAACAACACAGAATGTCTTACACATATGTGGATCGAAAATGAAATGAATAGAGATTATACATCTATGTAACTGACTTGATCTAAAGAATAACACGAAGATGAAGAAGAGAAAAATATGAAAAAAATGACAGTTTATAAATAGGATTATAAAGAAACATAATTATCACCTATTATCTCACCACAAATATTATCTCACAAGATACTGTGGTTTATGACATTCATTCGAATCTGAAATAAATATATGCCATAAAAAGCTGAGTTTTTTCAAAGGAAGAATGCAAATTTGATCTGACATGTGACATGAGTGTCAATATGTTGTATTTACTTCTTCTTTTTTTTCTTCTTTTTTTTAATGCCAGATTACTGACACTGACACAGTGGATTTTTAATTCAAAACTAAAAGATGCCAAAGGCTAAGAATAATATAGATCATCACTTCTCCTTCCTACCTTATAGTTTTATAATGGTTTTATGGATCAAAGACTGAATGCAGCTGTCTGATCATATTAATTGTTTCTTACTGTATTCATAACTTGTGTTCAACTCCACGTCAAGTGAATTGATGCGTTTTATTCTGAAATGAGTGTATAAGACTACAAGTACTGACAACAGCATAATCCACAATCAACCTCTTCAGTGCCAGGCATTATTCTGGTTTGTCCCTCCTATCTTTGAAGACATTTTTGGTTGCAGAGGGTAATAATTAACAAAATAGTAACTTATAGCATTCAAACTACAGCATATATATAACCCATAATTTTCTGAAAGGAAAATTAATAGACTATCAATTTATGATAGTTTGAAGCATAATCAACACACTGATTAGAAATGAGTGAACCATAAAACAAATGTGAGAGAAACAAATCTGAAATACTCTCTGAATATATATTATTGACTGTACGTAAAAGCAGCTGAAAATTTGAAATGAACATAGAAAACTCTTGGCAGCTGCAGCAGAAATGCAGTCAGCAAACTGTTTCTTTTAGTTTTATTTCAGTCTTTTTCAAAAGAAATTTTGTTATCATATAACACACACACACACACACACACACACACACACACTGCATACACATATCCTTCACATGCCACGCCTGCCTGTGCCACGCCCACTCACCTCATGCTCACTTTCAGACATTATCAAAGAGGTTGAGAGTGACCTAGCATGCACACAGTGCAGGGGAAGGGGATGAGTACACTTCAGAATTTTGCCTACAGGCAGTACTTGATCCCTTCTTTGATCAAAGGGAGCATGCTTTCTGAAAACCATGCAGGTTCAGTGATTCATGCAACGCATGAAATTGTTCCACCCCCTTCATCAGGCTCTCCCTTCATCCCTGTCCTGACTTATGGACATTTGCTATTGTTGTTGTTTTGTGTTTGTGAGCTGCTCTTGGCATCCTCTTGCATTCTCTTTCCTTTTATTACAAGATCAATACAACTATCCCTAACCTCCATCCTCTCTGTAAATCATCAATCTCACTTTCACTCTAGTCAAGCAAACCATCTGACAAGGTTTTGTTACCACAAGCACTAACTCCATTGTCCTCAGACTTGTAAAGCCTTTGCAATATTTAGAAGAAAAAAAATCACAAAGGGTTTTGCAACACACTGCTGTTTCAACCCACCAGGGCCAGATTGTGCTTTGTTGTCTGCCATTTTGTAAGCACTGTCAAGTGGAACTGACAATAAAATCCATTTATCATCATGCAAAGCATGACTGGCTGTTGCTTCTCGTGGATAATGAAAGTAGCCCTTTGAATGGTGGCTTTTGGGACACATCAACTTTGAAGCAGAATTGTGAAAAATCCAGAAATGTACAGGAACTGATGGAGGTATAAATAACTATATAATAATACATGTATACGTACTAGGGCAAATAGTGAAGCACTTATGTGGACATATATATATATGCCATGAGGCACTGAAGTGGTTAAATCAAAATGTCTAAGGCACATTCTGATCTACCTGACCTTTGCTCTCAACCCATAGATGCAATCAACTTTTGTTTTCTTTTCACAAAGACTCTTTAAACTTCTTCTTCATTTGTAGGCAGCAACTCCCATGTTCACTCATATGTACATAAGTGGGCTTATAGTTTTACGTGTATAGCCGTTTTTACCCTGCCATGTATGCAGCCATACTCCGTTTTCAGGGGTACTCTTTAAACAACTTCTATGATGAGTGGCTATAACTTACACTTAGTGTTACAGACTGGTGAATTGGACAATATGGTTTCAAATACCATCTGAGGCAAATATCAAGGTGGGATTTTTCAGCCTGTGGCTCTGAACCAGAGCTGGGTTGATTTTGATTTAATGGCTCAAATGGGAAGACTGCAGTGGGTCACACTGACACAGTCAAATACATTCCAACAGTGATGTGTTTCTGATCTGGTGTTATTCAGATTCCCTGACCAATATTACACTACAGTGAATACATCAGTCAACTGTCAAGCCCAGGTAATGAGGTAATATTCCAGTTTACTGATTTATAAGGAAATGCTGTGAAGCTGGGATAATTTAACTTCTTCCAAGTAAGTTGAACAATAACTACGGAACAGAGTAAGATGTATACTGTATCAGTCTATTGCTAATATATTTTGACACAAATAAAGTGCATGCAAACACACACACACACACACAAAAGATTTGTAACCCATGCAAAGCCTGCACTTCCAATTCACAGATATATAATAATAAAATAAATACAGTCCATCCAATGAACTGAGAAGAGTTCCACATAATTTGTCCATGCCACACCCTCACATTAATAACCTTTGGGAGTGCAGCAGAGGGCAGGAATGAAAGTGTGCTAATATTATGTGTAGGAACATCTGTGTACTAATAGTAATACTCCCAACTAACCTAAACAGATCACTTCCAGCTGCAACTCATCCACGAGAGGAAGACTACATAGTAACAGTGAGCACTGACTCACTTGAAATAATGTCAAATTATTTTTTCTGTCCGAAAATCATGAAACTGAATTTTACACAATCAACACTTAATTACCCCTCAATTGTTAGAACAAAGCAGCTAACTTAATTATGGATTACCAACATCTTAAAACTGTTATAACATAAAATGTCTATCAAATCATAATGAATAAATGTCTTCTGTTTTGCTTCCAGATGTCACTGAAAATATTCACTCTGTCAGAAGTAAA
>NC_134899.1:24189026-24206526 GCF_041734735.1 Babylonia areolata
ATTTGTGGACTGACAATTATCACATTCTTTTATTTCTGGGTGACACATCAACTTGATTACAAAAGTGACACATTGCTATGATTACAGTGACACATCGTCATTATTACAGTAATGCATCGCCATAATTACAGTGACACATCGCCATGATTGCAGTGACACATCGCCATGTTTACAGTGACACATCGCCATGATTACAGTGACACATCGGCATGATTACAGTGACACATCACCATGATTACAGTGACACATCGCTATGATTGCAGTATAGTAATACATTGCCATGATTACAGTGACACATCGCCAAGATTAGTGACACATCATCATAATTACAGTGACACATCGCAATTATTACAGCGACACATCACCATGATTACAGTGACATATCGCCATGACTACAACGACACATTGGGAACAGTGGTCGGGATTCTCGACCGATACGAGTTTTCCGAGTTCGATCCCCGGCGACGAAACCTGGTGGATTTTCCGATCTCCCAGGACATATATATGCGGACCTCCTAGTGCCTTCTTTCGTGTATACGTATGCAGAAATTCAAATGCGCACGTTACAGATCCTGTGATTCATGTCAGCATTCGGTAGGTTATAGAAACAAGAACATACCCAGCATGCACACCACCAGAAATGAAGTATGGCTGCCTGCATGGCAGGGTAAAAATATTCATGCACGTAAAACGTTATATGTCTGTTGAGTGTGAGCTGAGTGTGAGTGTGTGTGTATGTGTGTGTGTGTGTGTGTGTGTGTGTGTGTGTGTGTGTGTGTGTGTGTGTGTGTGTGAAACCTGACTGAATACCACAGGAAACGAATGGTGAGCGCCCAAACGCAGCCGTCAGTCGGTTCTACCCAGGTAGGCAGCCTGTTGTGCAAATGATTCCGTGCTTGTAAAGCGATTAGAGCTTGGTCTGTGACCGAGGATAGGAGCTGTATAAGTATCCGTATCATCAACATCATCATCATCATCATCATCTTCACCATCACTATAACGACACATCACAATGAGTTCAGGGACATGAACTGTAATTAGCATTCCCGCCTCTTCACAGCAACACTGATACAATACTGCTGAACGCTTGATGTCTGTCACACAGGATCTGGATACTACATAATTATACCAACACATTCAATGAATCTCTCATGGCTGAGAGAGTGGGGATGTATCATGGGCAAGACACTCCACAGTCGGGACAGCAGCTCCCCCTCATGCTGTTCACACATACATGATGGGGCACATGTTGCAGGTTGGGCCTAGGGTTAGTTAAGGTTAGACAGGTTAGATTAGACAGGGTTCGGTTTAGGGTTAACATTAGGGTCAGGTTAAGTTTAAGTTTATTGTTAGGTTTAGGCTGAGGGTTATGGTCAGCGTTAGGATTAAATCAGGGTTTGGGTAAGGTTATGACTAGGGTTATAGTCATGGTTAGTTCTGACAGTGGCTACCTCTGTCCCTACCACGCCAAACCTAACCTGACAACAGACGTTGGAAGTGTCCCATGAAGGAAAAACCAGTGAAAAGTGATTCACAAGTATTCACCATTGATTCAACGATTAATCACACAACAATACTCATGTCTGACATAATTATTGTTTTCAATATTGTATTGCGTTTCGAATGAAGTACATTTTGTACATTCGGATAAACACTTGTTATAATTTTTTTTTCTAAAGAGGTGATATGAATAAGTATATATAAAGGTCTGCCTTTCAATAAAAATGCTGTCAGTTTCACTTTTAAACTTCCGGTCAAGACATAGATTGGTGTTTCAGCATGTCTTCTGTTTTCATTGCTTTTTGTGAGGGCATAGTGAAAAAAAAAAGTTAGCTTTTCTATCCTCAGTGAAACGTTTGAGTTCGTGTTTTAGTTCTCTGTCTCTGTCTCCTTTTGACAGTGTATGGCACGCAGCCCTCTGGTCCACGATGAAGTTGTATAACATCAACGCCGATGACATTGACGCCCTTGCAGGAAAAGAAGAGGAGCTCGTTAGGTTAGTGGAACGCTTGGACAAGGCATCAACAGCATACGGCATGGAGATCAGTGCAGAGAAAGCTTAGTTGATGACCAATGACACCATGAGTATCAGACATCAAAATCAATGACCGTGCAGTGCTTCAAGTACTTAGGGTTATGACTGATGAAGGATCAAAGCAATAAATACTGTCCAGGATCTCCCCGTGAAACAACTTGGGCGCTGACTGAGCTGACGACCATATGGAATGACAAGAACACTGCACTCGGCTCCGAGATCAGACTGATGAGTTCCTTGGTCATCTCGATCTCCCTGTACACATGTGAAACGTGGACCCTTACGGCCGAGTGAGAAAAGAGGATAAAGGCCACAGAAATGAGATGCTTTCGAAGACTCTTGGGCATCACGTACATAGAACACATAACCAACGAGGAAGTGAGGAACAGAAACAAGGAAGCCATCGGGCCCTATGAAGATCTCACGACTGTGAAAAAACGCAAATTGAGGTGGTATGGGCACATTACAAAATCAACAGGACTTGCAAAGACGATCCTGCAGGGCACTGTGCAAGGAGAGAGAAGGAGAGGCAGACAGAAAAAGAGATGGGAAGACAACATCTCAAAATGGACAGGTCTGAGGCTGAAAACTTTGCGAAACTTAGGCTTAGAGAAGCAGAAAACAGAGAAGGATGGAGAAATGTGGTTGACAGGTTATCTGTGGTGCCCCAACGGTCATCCAGACGAAAGTACAAGTGAGGTGAAGCGAAGTGAACTGTCTCCTTCCTCCTTCCCCCTTCTCTCTCCCTACCCTACCCCACCCCTCCTCTCTCTCTCTTTCTCAACAGTACAGAAGCCACGCGCGCTCTACACATCGCCAGCAGAAATCAGGCTGGCTGGTTCAGTTGTGGTTCCGTCTAAATGCTTCTCAGCTGCTCTCCGCCTTAGTAACACTGTGGAGCCTTTCTGGAAGCGAATGTGTGTGTGTGAGGTGAGATGTGGTGAGGTGAGGTGAATACTAAACACTCTGTCACAAGGGACCAAAAGACAGGAGGAAGGCCGGCCCGCTGAAACTGGCATTGGTCATCATGTCAGCAGCATAAACACTGTCAACAAGTCGATTTCTGCTTCAACGTGATGTCACCGGTCACGTTGGATTGCCACTTAATTCTTAGCATACAACATAAGCGGGCTATTTTATACACACACACACACACACACACACACATATATATATATATATATATATGTGTGTGTGTGTGTGTGTTTAGCTTCAGTTTAACGTCTATTCACTATAAGTGTTTTTAGACGGGTGTGTGTGTGTGTGTGTGTAATTTTCGATTGTTCATGGCTGATTTTCTAACACACATGGAATATTTTCATGGTATTTACATAACAGGGAGGTATGCGTGTCTGAGTTTTGAAACCGATCTCTTCTTCGACTTTAATATTCATGTCTCCTGAACCAGAAATTATCGCACCAGGGAAGCCGGATATTCTGTGGGTGGTATTGTGCTAGTAAGGAAAAGTCAAGGTCTTGTTGGCTTGGATTGAGGTGGTATTTACTTTGCAAAATACGTTCCTCATCATGATTCTGATTCAGTTCTGGAAAACTTCACAAGATGATGTGGGAACAGTGCTTGTTGAGAGATGTGTGAGGGACCAGCATGAGATCATCAATGGTTTTTATTTAGTCATGAGTGGAGAATTCAACGTACGAAGTGCATCATAAAACCGTTTAAGAATATTGAAGACATACTCCGAAGGATATAACCACTTCCCAAGACAAACGTTGATCAGACAGAAATCCAAATAATTATGTTTGGTGATCAGTTGAAAAAGGTATGCAATATATATGGGAATATCATTCTGAATGGCTTGGATGGTAAAGGCTTTGGTAAGTTGTACGTTCATTGCATCCGATAGCTTCAACACTTTCGACTGTTTAATTGTGTCATGCGAGCTATATCTCTCAGTGAATGTTATATCAATTCTGTCCAGAATTTGATTTTAGTGATCATTTGTCAGTTACAGTGAAATCTGAGGCACACCGAAACTCCATTCATATAGTGAAGGAATCATAAACACTTTGTCAGAATGCGTCGGTCGATGAGCTGATTGGAGATAAAGGGAAAGAGCGTAAAGTGGCTGAAAAAAGACGTTGACAAGGGTTGCTATGCCGGCGAACTGAAATGTAGAGAAACATCAGAAAAGGTTCTTCTATGGGCTTTTAACACAGCGTTCAGTTTGCTAACTGCAAGCTGAGGGCTGTTGAGACAGATAATGTGTGGACTTCAGACGGGATTTCAACGCACCACATCCAAATCACACTAAAATCCCACACCACACCCAAATCACACTAGCCACTGCACAACGAGATCGATCATTTTTATTTATTTATTCATTTATTTATTCGCTTATGTATTAATTTATTAATTCATTTATTTATTCATTACTCGCTTATGTATGTAATTGTCTGTGTGCGTATGTATTTCTTTATTTGTTGAACAGATGGCACTGTCTGTGGTGATGGCACTGTTGCACCGCTGGGCAGACATCTGTCTGTGCTGCCTAGTGTACAGTGTAGCCGTGCAAGCCAGCGATCCACAGCACCGCTACATCGCCAACACACACCTCAACGATGTGAGCTTCACCAGCCACATCCTGTTTCCCTTCGCCAAGGTTCGCTCTCTGCTGGACTGCAGTCGTCGGTGCGCGAGTCGTGGTGGCTGCAAGGCCTTCACGTATCTGAAACCATCTCACTCCTGCCAAGGATACTCTGTCTGGGTGGCTCCAGGAGTCGCCCATGTGGACCTTCCCCGCGCCAGGACCTACATCATCCCAGGTATATCATGATGGTCTTCATTATTAGATCTGTTATATGGCAGATAGCTGCTCGAGTTTGCAAGGTTGACATTTATTTTGGTTGAGTGGTTCTTTGGTTGGTTGATGTTATATTTAAACAAGGAAAAAGAACTGTGTCACTTTGTAAAGACAATGTCACCCATGATTCAAACCATGGTTGACGTTAAATCAAACAAGGGATAAGTACTATTTCACTTGACAAAGAGAGACAGTGTCACACATGACTGAGCAAACACACACATAATTCAGCAAAAACTGTATCATGATCGTAAAAATAACCCAATACCGTTCCGTTTCCAGCACACAGCCTTCGGTAAAATAAACACTAGTTTCTGATGGTGAGCAAAATATTATTTGGGTGGATATATATATAAGCACTTGCAACAAACCCTACCCCCACCCTGCTACTCCGCGTTTTCGGTTGTGTTGTTGTTCAGCAAGAATCACACGTGAGCCATGAAGCGTTTGCTTCTTGTTAATATTCAAGTTCCTCTATGCTAAACTTCGTTTTCTATGCAGAAGTTTTAAACGTTTGTCTCGCACAGTCGCAGAAAGAGTATTGTCTGTTAATTACCTTCGTCCAACTCACTGATTAATAAATCATTTTGGCCACAAAGGTTGACATATTGAACCTTCAGAATTTAAAACTAAATAATACAGTTCAATTTTAGTTGCTTCGAGGTATGTATGGGCTGCCGCAGGCGCGTCATTGTGGAAGTATTTGTTCATCGGCACAACAATGCTCCTGTCGATGGACGAGAAATGGGTTTTATCTGGACCCCCCCGCCCCAAAAAACAACAACAACAAACAAACAAAAAATGGAGTATGGATGCCTACATGGCGGGGTAAAAACGGTCATGCACATGAGGGCCCACTCGTGTACATGCGAGTGAACGTGGGAGTTGCAGCCCACGAACGAAGAAGATGATCTGGATCACTTTCACTGTTTCTCATTGTCATGAACAGACCTTTAACACATCAGTTAAACCAAGTTTGTAAATGGCGTCTTTGAGTTTATCGATTTCATTTTTCACAGTGCGACATCCCTGAAAGAACATCTAGACTATTGCTTAGTACAGAGTTAAACCGCCCCATGACTGTTATTGATCTGAATTGCAACAGGTTGATGAAGTGTCTTTCAAAGAATTATATATTTTTGCACCGTTATTTGGGGCAGTAGTAATCATTATCTGAAGTGTACATTGTTCGTTTCTATTGTTGCAATGACAGTTATGTGCAGTTTTCTGTCGAGAGGTGCTTCTCAACAAAAGTGTTTGGAGACAAGGACGATTTCTCCTGATTGACTGTCTGCCTGACTGACTGACTGATTGAATGATGAATGAATGAATGAATGAATGGACCAGTCACTGAGGCCTTAGGCCAATCCTGCATTCTCTGTCCCAGAGTGGATCAGCACTGCCTGTGTATCCAACGCAGACTGCGTGAGCAAAATACCAGATTCAGACCTGCACCAAACCAGTCAACTGCCCACGTGCTTTAAGCAGCGGTGTCTGTGCTATGGCCGTTGGTATTCCGTCAGCAAGAGACTTTGCGTCGCAGGTAAGTCTGGTCAGTACAAGAGATAGATAAAAAGGGAGAGAGGGGGGCCGGGCAGGGAGGGGTGTAACCTTGGTGTTTCTTGCGCTCAGAAGACAAAGAAAATCTATCACAGTAAGCAGAGCGGAGAACTCCCAACTCAAAACGTTTATTCTCAAGGAGTGAGATGTTAGGCATGACCTGTGCTTCCAATCTGTTCTTGCATCACTACAGAGTACGCAAATACGTGAAGAAAAGAGAAGGGAAAGAAAGAAAAATCAGAGAGAGAGAGAGAGAGACAGAGAGAGAGATGACCATGCAGACAGGTACAGACTGACTGAAGAAAGAGAGTCTTCACTGACACGCATGTATACACAGACATAGAGACTGCGCTGACACACACGTATACACAGACAGAGAAAGACTGCACTGACACACATGTATACACAGCCAGAGAAAGACTGCACTGACACACATGTATACACAGTCAGAGAAAGACTGCACTGACACACATGTATACACAGACAGGGGAAAACTGCGCCGACACACATTTATAATCGAGGGAGACTGCACTGACACACTTGTATACACAGACAGCACTGACACACACGCATACACAGAGGGAGACTGTGCTGGCACACATGTATACATACACAGAGGGAGACTGCACTGACACACATGTATACACAGACACAGACTGCACTGACACACATGTGCACATAAAGACTGCGCTGACACATAATTATGTATTCGCAGATAGAGACTGCACTGACACACATGAATACACTGACAGAGGGAGACTGCGTTGACACACACGGTATCTTATACACGGACAGAGAGAATTGATGGGGCAGCCAACGGCAAACCATCACAATCCTCTTTTTGTTCCACAGATTGTCCAAACAGCCAGCTGCACACCTCCTACACCATGTACCCTGACTGTGGTATCGACGAGTACAACAGTTACGAAATCAACTCTGGCGACGTGAATGTGTGCAAGCAGCAATGCTCTGCCATCAGTGACTGCCAGAACTTCGAAATATCTAGCGGCATTTGCTTTGGAGCTACTGTGAGTTGGGTGAACTTTGCGACAAACAGCCCCTCATGGGACCACTACCAAAGGAACTGTGTTTAAACCGTCAGGGGTCATCAGTAATGGTCCAGATCAGGATTTGCTATCTTTTACCTGTAGCAGAGGTATGTGTCTTAAAAAAATATTAGTAGATATTAAACATTTTGGTTTGAAGGAAGCGTTTTTTATTTTTATTTTTTTATTATTTCGGAAGCAATGAGCTGTATTAAATTCCATGTTAATGGTGTTCAGTGGTGGAAAGTACAAGTTCAGTTATGACAAAAACCTGTCAACTGGCCGCTTGAGTCACACACGTTCACCTGTAAGCCAAGGGTGGATCGTGTGTATGAAGGGTGATTGTTATCATCAACGAGCTAAAGCGAGGTTCTCGAGCACTTACCATCAGTAATCCCATCCACTGTCCTACCCTACCCCCATCCGCTGTCCTACCCTACCCACAGTAACCCCATCCGCTGTCCTACCCTACCCACAGTAACCCCATCCGCTGTCCTACCCTACCCCCAGTAACCCCACCCGCTGTCCTACCCTACCCCCAGTAACCCCACCCGCTGTCCTACTCTATCCACAGTAACCACACCCGCTGTCATACCCTAACCCCCCCACCCCCCCACAGTAACCCAACCCGCTGTCCTTCACTACCCACAGTAACCCCACCCGCTCTCCTACCCTATCCACAGTAACCACACCCGCTGTCCTACCCTATCCACAGTAACCACACCCGCTGTCCTACCCTACCCCCCCCCCCCACAGTAACAACACCTGCTGTCTTTCACTACCCACAGTAACCCCACCCGCTGTCCTACCCTATCCACAGTAACCACACCCGCTGTCTTACCCTAACCCCCCCACCCCCCACAGTAACCCCACCCGCTGTCCTACCCTATCCAAAGTAACCACACCCGCTGTCCTACCCTACCTAAAGTAACCACACCTGCTGTCCTACCCTATCCAAAGTAACCACACCCGCTGTCCTACCCTATCCACAGTAACCACACCCGCTGTCATACCCTACCCCCCCCCCCCCCCACACAGTAACCCCACCCGCTGTCCTTCACTACCCACAGTAACCCCACCCGCTCTCCTACCCTATCCACAGTAATCACACCCGCTGTCCTACCCTATCCACAGTAACCACACCCGCTGTCTTACCCTACTCCGCCCCCCCCCACAGTAACCCCACCCGCTGTCCTACCCTATCCAAAGTAACCACACCCGCTGTCCTACCCTACCTACAGTAACCACACCTGCTGTCCTACCCTATTCACAGTAACCCCACCCGCTGTCCTTCCCTATCCACAGTAACCCCACCCGCTGTCCTACCCTACCCACAGTAACCCCACCCGCTGTCCTACCATACCTACAGTAACCACACCCGCTGTCCTACCCTATCCACAGTAACCCCACCCGCTGTCCTTCCCTATCCACAGTAACCCCACCCGCTGTCCTACCCTATCCACAGTAACCCCACCCGCTGTCCTACCATACCTACAGTAACCACACCCGCTGTCCTACCATACCTACAGTAACCACACCCGCTGTCCTACCCTATCCACAGTAACCCCACCCGCTGTCCTACCCTATCCACAGTAACCCCACCCGCTGTCCTACCCTACCTACAGTAACCCCACCCGCTGTCCTACCCTATCCACAGTGACCACACCCGCTGTCCTACTCTACCCCCCCACAGTAACCCCACCCGCTGTCCTACCCTATCCACAGTAACCACACCCGCTGTCCTACCCTACCCCCCAACAGTAACCCCACCCGCTGTCCTACCCAATCCACAGTAACCCCACTCGCTGTCCTACGCTATACACAGTAACCGCACCCGCTGTCCTACCCTATCCACAGTAACCCCACCCGCTGTCCTACCCAATCCACAGTAACCCCACTCGCTGTCCTACCCTATCCACAGTAACCCCACCCGCTGTCCTACCCTATCCGCAGTAACACCACCCGCTGTCCTACCCTATCCAAAGTAACCACACCCGCTGTCCTACCCTATCCACAGTAACCACACCCGCTGTCATACCCTACCCCCCTCCCCCCTCACAGTAACCCAACCCGCTGTCCTTCACTACCCACAGTAACCCCACCCGCTCTTCTACCCTATCCACAGTAACCACACCCGCTGTCCTACCCTATCCACAGTAACCACACCCGCTGTGCTGCCCTACCCCCCCACAGTAACAACACCTGCTGTCTTTCACTACCCACAGTAACCCCACCCGCTGTCCTACCCTATCCACAGTAACCACACCCGCTGTCCTACCCCCCCCCCCCCCCCCCCACAGTAACCCCACCCGCTGTCCTACCCTACCCCCCACAGTAACCTCACCCGCTGTCCTACTCTATCCACAGTAACCACACCCGCTGTCATACCCTAACCCCCCCACCCCCCCACAGTAACCCAACCCGCTGTCCTTCACTACCCACAGTAACCCCACCCGCTGTCCTACCATACCTACAGTAACCACACCCGCTGTCCTACCCTATCCACAGTAACCCCACCCGCTGTCCTTCCCTATCCACAGTAACCCCACCCGCTGTCCTACCCTATCCACAGTAACCCCACCCGCTGTCCTACCATACCTACAGTAACCACACCCGCTGTCCTACCATACCTACAGTAACCACACCCGCTGTCCTACCCTATCCACAGTAACCCCACCCGCTGTCCTACCCTATCCACAGTAACCCCACCCGCTGTCCTACCCTACCTACAGTAACCCCACCCGCTGTCCTACCCTATCCACAGTGACCACACCCGCTGTCCTACTCTACCCCCCCACAGTAACCCCACCCGCTGTCCTACCCTACCCCCCACAGTAACCTCACCCGCTGTCCTACCCTATCCAAAGTAACCATACCCGCTGTCCTACCCTACCTACAGTAACCACACCTGCTGTCCTACCCTATTCACAGTAACCCCACCCGCTGTCCTTCCCTATCCACAGTAACCCCACCCGCTGTCCTACCCTATCCAAAGTAACCATACCCGCTGTCCTACCCTACCTACAGTAACCACACCTGCTGTCCTACCCTATTCACAGTAACCCCACCCGCTGTCCTACCCTATCCAAAGTAACCACACCCGCTGTCCTACCCTATCCACAGTAACCACACCCGCTGTCATACCCTACCCCCCTCCCCCCTCACAGTAACCCAACCCGCTGTCTTTCACTACCCACAGTAACCCCACCCGCTCTTCTACCCTATCCACAGTAACCACACCCGCTGTCCTACCCTATCCACAGTAACCACACCCGCTGTGCTGCCCTACCCCCCCACAGTAACAACACCTGCTGTCTTTCACTACCCACAGTAACCCCACCCGCTGTCCTACCCTATCCACAGTAACCACACCCGCTGTCCTACCCCCCCCCCCCCACAGTAACCCCACCCGCTGTCCTACCCTACCCCCCACAGTAACCTCACCCGCTGTCCTACCCTATCCACAGTAACCACACCCGCTGTCCTACCCTACCCCCCAACAGTAACCCCACCCGCTGTCCTACCCAATCCACAGTAACCCCACTCGCTGTCCTACCCTATACACAGTAACCGCACCCGCTGTCCTACCCTATCCACAGTAACCCCACCCGCTGTCCTACCCAATCCACAGTAACCCCACTCGCTGTCCTACCCTATCCACAGTAACCCCACCCGCTGTCCTACCCTATCCACAGTAACACCACCCGCTGTCCTACCCTACCCCCCCCCCCCCGCCCCCCCAATGTAACCTCACCCGCTGTCCTACCCTATCCACAGTTACCACACCCGCTGTCCTACCCTACCCCCCCCCCCCCCAACAGTAACCCCCGCTGTCCTACCCTATCCACAGTAACACCATCCGCTGTCCTACCCTATCTACAGTAACCCCACTCGCTGTCCTACCCTATCCACAGTAACCGCACCCGCTGTCCTACCCTAGCCCCCCACAGTAACCCCACCCGCTGTCCTACCCTATCCACAGTAGCCACACCCGCTGTCCTACCCTAGCCCCCCACAGTAACCCCACCCGCTGTCCTACCCTACCCACAGTAACCACACCTGCTGTCCTACCCAATCCACAGTAACCACCCCCGCTGTCCTACTCTACCCCACCCCCTCCCCCCACAGTAACCCCATCCGCTGTCCTACCCTATCCACAGTAACCACACCCGCTGTCCTACCCTACCCCCCCACAGTAACCCCACCCGCTGTCCTACCCTATCCACACCCGCTGTCCTACCCTATCCACAGTAACCCCACCCGCTGTCCTACCCTATCCACAGTAACCACACCAGCTGTCCTACCCTACCCACAGTAACCACACCAGCTGTCCTACCCTATCCACAGTAACCTCACCCGCTGTCCTACCCTATCCACAGTAGCCTCACCCGCTGTCCTACCCTATCCACAGTAACCTCACCCGCTGTCCTACCCTATCCACAGTAACCTCACCCGCTGTCCTACCCTATCCACAGTAACCCCACCCGCTGTCCTACCCTATCCACAGTAACCACACCAGCTGTCCTACCCTACCCACAGTAACCACACCAGCTGTCCTACCCTATCCACAGTAACCTCACCCGCTGTCCTACCCTATCCGCAGTAGCCACACCTGCTGTCCTACCCAATCCACGGTAACCACACCCGCTGTCCTACTCTACCCCCCGCACAGTAACCCCACCCGCTGTCCTACCCTATCCACGGTAGCCACACCCGCTGTCCTACCCTACCCACAGTAACCACACCCGCTGTCCTACCCTATCCACAGTAACCACACCTGCTATCCTACCCTACCCCCATTGACCCCACCCGCTGTCCTAATATACTCCAAACGCATCATGCACCAAACATGCAGTTTCACAGATATGAAAGCACAGTCAAACACACATAAACGTACATGAGCCCCAACACACACACACACACGCCACACACATTACCCTGCACCTCCTCTACCCCCTCCTCCACACACTCATTTCTAGGCTACGTATCGCAGCTTCCACGGCACACGCACACACAGACAAACACTCACACACACATACAGAGATGAATACTTACTTGTACAAGCACACACACATACGCCCATGTTCCCCACCCCCAACCCCACACACATATATACAAATATATATATATATATATATATATATATATATATATATATATATATATATATATATATACACACACACACACACACCCGCACGTTCCAATATCCTGTTGCTCCCACAGTGTAGGCATGCATACACTCCGTCACATACCTCATCCTCTACCCCCCCCTCCCCGCACCTTCCCCTCACACACACAGACACACACACACATACGCACGTGCAAAAAACTCTCCTGACACTTGTGTACACTTACACCCTCGCACATGCACAAACGCACTCAAAAACACAGACCCACACATACACACAAACACACACGCACAGAGGCTGCCATGTCAATGGTGTAGTTAGTATCACTGTATGGGTTCTTTTTTCTTTTATGTTCATTCCATGTTAATTCAGTGTCCACTTTAGAAGATATATATATATATATATATATATATATATATATATATATATATATATATATATATATATATATGCAGTAAACATGTCGATGGTGTAGTTAGTATCACTGTATGGGTTCTTTATTCTTTTATGTTCATTCCATGTTAATTCAGTGTCCACTTAAAAGATATATTAATTTTTAATACTATGTTTAAACCAAATTTGGTATTGGCAGACAAAGTATTTCCAAAGAAAATGGCAATGTTAAAGTTTACCACAGACGCAAACACACACACACACACACAGAGCGAGAGAGAGAGAGAGAGAGAGAACTGAACACCGGGTTAAAACATAGACTCACTTTGTTTACATAAGTGAGTCAAAAACCCAGTATCTCAAATCAAATGAGTTTGGTTGGAGATCACTGGCCTTAACATATGAAAAGCAAGATCAGGCTTCACTCCCCTTAATGACAATGTTCGACATCAACTGGCTCACACGTGTCTGTATCAACCCACGCGCTCCTTCTGTCTGTCTGTCTCTAAGTTTATGCTTACGGAATTCATCTTCAGATTCAGAATGCAATCTATTTAGCGTTTTGGACAACATTCTGTCACCACTCTCATGTGACATGTGCACAACGTAATTATACAAGTTTTTTTTTTGGTTTTGTTTAAAGATATGGTAAAAAAAAAATTAAAAAAAAAAATCATATAGGCGAACTCTCGAAGGCTTGACCACCTCTTTGCACTGTCGTAATTTGTGATCGCACAATTAATTAACGCCCTCTTAATCAATCAGAACAAGAGCTTGAAAAGGCAACCGCATCAAACTTGAGTTAGAACTCACTCGAGGACTTTTAGTCCTATCTCTTTCTTTTTACATTGTTGATATTGAATGTTATCAGGCTATTTTGTTGGTATTCACCATTTTGGTTCTTATTGTTTCACACACGATGGTCTCACTTCGGTTTTCACTCATTTATGTGGGGCTTTGGCAATTGGCCACAGTGTATCGTACCTGAGCACAATCACTTTTCTAAGATATTTAAACCAAATTTGTATGACATGTATCTTTGTAATTGTTTACATTAAATGCTTAGGTTTGGAGAAACTGTTTCAAAGTTTAGAGAAATTGGCATTTCATTAATCTGGTAGCTGATTTACAATTTTTGCTATTTTGTTCCATTAGAGTTTCAGACATTTATAAAAACAAGTCTGTGTTGTAAACATGTCACTCAGAGGCCTATAGCAAATAACCATCCATGTTCATATGTATATCTGTAGCCGTATAGCATCTCATTGGGAATTTTTATGTCAGGCACGTATATCTTGAAGTTTTACTGAACAGATTATTAACAAAATAAGCAATTTAATATTATAACATAATCTGTATGAACTTGTTATAAATATGCATGAACATCAGCACAAAGCAAACTGCCTGAGTTTAATGCCATTCAAGTATGTTTACAGTATAGTCTGTATCAGTCAATTATTCAGTTTATGTAAGGAGTTTGCATCAATAATACAGTTAAATCTTATGGAGTTATGTTTGGGGGAAGTCTATATTCTTCTATATTATTACTATTGGAGGCTATATTTTCAAAAGAATGTTTATGTACGTGTTATTGAGAAAAGATAGAGTAGATGTTGTCTCACAAACTTTTGACTTTATGCACACATGAAATGTGATTTTTCAACGACCATTGACAATGCGAAGTTTATGGAATCTGGGTCTGTAGTGAAAGCTGACTCTCTCTCTCTCTCTCTCTCTCTGTCTCTGTCTCTCTCTTTCACTGTCGCAGACACAAAGACACTCACAGGCACATACCCAGACTCAGACAGACGCATACACAGACAGAGACACCGATACACACACATGCACAGACACAGACAGATTCACAATCTTTTAAGCAACAGTCAATGCACACAATCACAATTCTTTGAGCAATTTCCTGACTTCCTGGGTTTACAGCCTTGATGACAGAGACACGTCACCATGATTACAGTGACTAACCACCATGATTACAGTGACACATCACCATGATTACAATGAAACATCACCATGATTACAGTAACACATTACCATGATTACAGTGACACAACACATTGATTACAGTGAAACATCACCATGATTACAGTGACATCGCCATAATTACAGTGACACATCACCATAATTACAATGACAAAATTGCATTTACACACACACACACACACACACACACACACACAAACACACACGTGCACGAGTGTACACACACACACACACACACACACACACACATGTACCAAAATCCAAATCAATTTTAGTGCTTAGAGCCTCGCCAACTACTAAGGCCACCTCAAGGCTATTACCACATTAGCAGCTACTTCACGTCAAGGGTAAAAGAGTATAGTAAAAACTAATGACCGCGTCAATCTTTTCACTCAAATAGTTCCAGAGTTTAAAACCTGATTAAAAATGTTCACTTCTTTCAAGTGGTCCAACAGCACCCACGGAGGGACATCATGAAACAAAATCTTCAGATTATCTGCCGACACATGTACTCGAGCATAAACACACACACACACACACACACACACACACACACAATTGCGCGCGTGCGTGCTCGCAACACACACACACACACAGAAGCCTATTCTTACATACGCATAGAAAACACAGAAACGAGACAGGGTTGTTTCACACTGTTTACACACGCGAATCTAATTAAGAATCATTTTTTTGTTTTAAATTGGAAAAGACAACATGCACGATTCAGTGCAACATTAACTTTTCTATTGAAATGCAAAAGTACAGTTTCACAGTTCTTTTTCTTTTTTTTTTTTAATTGGAAAAGACAACAGGCAAGATTTAGTACAACAGTAATTTTTCCAATGAAATTAAAAAAAAATACAGTTTCAGTTTGAATGTAAGAACTTCACACACACACACACACACACACACACACACACACGTGTATACGCACGCATGCACACGAGCGCGCGCGCGCGCGCGCACACACACACATTTTTGAAGAACAGCTCATTTTTGTAGAACAGCTCTGATGCACGCATGAATGCATGCCCACGCAAGCACACAAGGCTCAAGATCTCGTTATTGTCGTGCCCGACCATGAGTTTCTCAATACATTCAGCCGACTGAAAACAGAAACAATGTGAAACTGTATCGACTGACATCAGATCATAGTTCTAACTGCATTTTATCAAACAACAGTCTGTCAAACCATCCGCCCAAGGCAACAGTGACAGGAAGGGGAAGAACCTTTCGCTGTCGATGCTGTTCTTTCGCACCGTGACTGACTCGGTCTTCAGACAAATCAAATCGTTCAAGGGAAGCTTTCAATGTTTATTTCACATCATCCTGTGAGCCAGCCTCCATCAGGAACCACAGCCCAAGATGGTACAATGAATCCCAGTTGGGAATACAAACAGTCAAAGATGAAAACCGCTGCAGCCATCCAGTAACAGTCATTCACCAAAGTAACGTTTCTGATGGGGCGGGGGTGAGGGGGAGGGGGTGGTCACTGACAGATAGAGAAACAAACAACAACCAAATCTCAAGAATCACATATTGCAGTGAAGCAGAGAACGCAAAAGAACATTATTTTCATCGGGAAACATAACCCCCATTCTTCATGAACATCTTTGGAGTTATGCAGCTGAACGGTGAACAAAAGATGGGTGGGGTTGAATTATGAACTCACATGCTTCGAAACTTTACTGAGGAAGGCCAAACCGCGTCTTTGACATAGTGGGCATTGCGGTGTGATACTGAGCTGAAGGGTCTTTGTAGGTGAGAGCTCTTCTTTAACTCTCAAAAGACCAAAATGTGCAAACAAATGGAAACATGTTTCTTTACAAGATACGGCTATGCCGCCATCATGTCAAGACAGGAAAACCGTGACGGCAGACTCATCGGATGTCAACTATTGTATCTCAACAGTTTTCGGGCCATTGTGAAAACAGCGACCTCACACCGGTACCCAAGGTTTGTTTCGACAGCGCCAGTGCACACACCGCTGCAACAGTTATGGATTTCCTTTTGGGCGGAAAAACAATGTGCAACTGGTCATCCACCCACCGGGTTCCCCTGATTAGGCCCCTTGTGACTGATTTCTTTCGCCCCTTGTCAAGCAACAGCTGTGGAGATGTTCCCAGAGTGCTGAAGATGCTTGGGCGTCATTGTGGAGGTTTTCATATCAGGGCGGTCGTATGACAGCAATGTTTACGGGATAATGGAGAAACCGCGAAATACTCCAATGCAGTTTTGCACGCATGGGTGGCCAGAAAACCACAAACAGTTATGACTGGAAGCCCTTTATTAAATCTCTCTCTCTCTCTCTCTCTCACACACACACACACACACACACACACACTACAACCTTGTCTTCAAGGCAGAAGTGACTCATATAGAGACTTGCTGGACGGGGCCCACAGCGTTGACAGGGATGGGATCACGCAGATAGGCGTTTTGACGCCTACGTTTTTCCGCGCGGATTTTCTGCCGCAGGTGGTACTGCTGAAAGCTCTCCGTCAGGATGGCCAC
>NC_134899.1:24209026-24251526 GCF_041734735.1 Babylonia areolata
TGAGTGCCGACTGTCTGAAGGTGAATGCATCCACTCTCAAAATGATGGAAGCCATCAAATGACATTTTTAGTCCCTCTACCGTTAACCAGAATTCCACCATTCCAGAAAAAAAAACACAAAAAAAACGCCCAAAAAAACAACCCAAAAACCAAAAACAAAACAAAAACGCTCAAAATTATATATTCATGACGTCAACCTTTTCACTTTCTCTTATAAAAACTGCGATCGTTGTTCAGGCTTTTTCAACTAAAAATGAAAAAAAAAAAAGACTTGCTGCAAATAATCTACCATTACAACGACCCTCCAGGCTCTGAAAAAATAAAATGAAATAAAACAAAAACCAGCTGAGATGAGGTACGAAGACAGAAAAGAGAGACGGAGGGAGAACAGCTGCCACTGGACCCACCGGGTCGGACAAAATGAACTCGGCGATGTGTCCCAGAACGGAGCCCACCAGGGAGAGGCCGTAGACGATGAGAAGTAAATGTATGTTGGGGGACGACGCCAACTTCAACACCAACTCCACCACCAGCAACCCCAACACAACCAGCTCCGTTTTCTGATCTTGCATAAACACACACACACACACACACACACACACACACACACAGTGTCACTCACACATGTGCACACTTTCATTACATTATGGTCTATTCAGTCTTCCGCTCTTTATTTTCTTTGTAACACTTTTTGGCGGGTTGGATGCTGTGTGTGGAGAGAGGGCGATGATTCTAAATCAGTTGACAAACATGAAAGTGAAGGGATACACACCAGCCGCCGTGGTGAAGCCTCTAATCGTAGTGGGCTGAGGCATAAAATACCGTTGTGGACCGTTTCGCCCGGAAAAGTACGGATTTCCATAGCAGCGCCGCCACCATCTTTAACATCACCGTCCTCTATTCTCATGGCGTTCTCCGTTTCGAGTTGCCTTCCGCTTCCATGCCTATTGTGAATGGGAAATGTTGGAGGGACGTGGAGGTTGCCTTTACTGCGGTGACGGGGTTCACTCAACATTGGTTCTGTGACGAAATTGACTGTTGTCAGCTGAGGCTTAACAGTTTTAGTGTTGTCACTTCTGTGTATCTTGAATCAGAACAGACTCCAGTGAACAACAATGTTATAAGGAGTCACTGAAGTGATTACTGTATCCTCCAGTCCAAAGGGGCAATAGAATTAAATTTCTTTGAATCTTTTATGACTCATTACATTAAGAGTCCAGGGTTTCCTCTAGCTCACAGGCGACTGCGGCAGAACTACCTCGGGCATGACTGTGAATACGGGGACTTGGGAGGATAATGCCACTGGCCGCGGAAGTTGAGGCAACTAAAACAAACACACACACACGGTTGCGCGCGCTGGGGGGGAGGGGGACGCAGCACGTACACAAATTCATGCGCTGGCATGACATTCCCTAGGATAAGCCGCCTCACCAAAATCCCCTTGTTCCTGCGCGGGGGGAGAGGGTCAGGACGTGAGACGTTTTGTGCCAAGTAAGTCCTGAAGTATACCCTGGGCACGGTCTCCGTGTACGAATCGGCGAAGAAGATCAAAACAGACATGAAGAGCAGCACGAAGATCACCGCGTTCAACACCTGCCAGTACGAACACATGTAACATGTAATCGCGCGCGCATGCGAGTGCATGTGCGTGTGCATTAGTGTATGCGAGTGTGCGTGTGTATGTGCGTGCGTGTGTGTGTGCGTGTGTGTGTGTGTGTGTGAAAATCAACGATGTTTGTTATGGCTTGGACTTATGAATTTCACGCCAAACAGGGGACAGGACAGCAAGGGGAGAAGGGAAGGGGTAAGGAGGAGAGAAAAAGGCGGAAGAGGTTCACAGTCAAACTTTGTATGAAACTTTGGGCATCGCTAAGGAGCAACATGTCTGCGGGTCTGCATGCATATGGCAGGACTCGGGCCTCTCTTTGCATATCATTGGATGTTTTATCTTGTTTATGTCGGTGTATTTTGATATGCCACTTTAATGTTTGTTGAATGGAATTGGACGTGTTTTAATGTATTCATTTTTCATGTATCCCATGTGGGGGTATCTTTTAAATAAATTTTTCTTGTCTTGTCTGAAGTCACCATTCCAACCAGTAAGTTATTTTGACCATTTCTCTCACTGTCAAAACCATGACCACGACTAGTGGTGGTGGTTTACCCGGTCACACATCGAAATCCATTTACTTTCCTTATCAATAATAATAATGACTATAATGTAATATGTCAATGGCGTACTTCTGTGGTAACGTGAACTGAAGCTCTATGCGCTTCGTTAGCAATCCTCGAGGTCAGCTGTAGTACTTAAGGGCTGCACAAGAGTCCATTTTTCTTCGTTATCATCATCATCATCATCGCCTTCGTCGTCCTCCTCCACAAACATCACCATATCCGTCATCACTACTGCCAGCAAACAAATCACAGCACCCCTAATGACCCTGGAAATCCCACGCACACATCGCGACCCCCTTTACCGCCTGACATAATCATTATCAGTAAATACCAACCGGCGTCGACTAAAGACCGGTTTACCACAACTATCCACATTCTTCTCAACCTCCTGCTGCTCTAGCAACCTCACCATCCTGCTCACAGTAGATCTCCTGGGGTTGTACAGATTTGCCCACAGCTTGTGGCGCAGCCACCCTGCCCGGCGACCTTGGAGCGTGATGCCTTTGTCGCCCACTACAAGGTCTTTAAACTGCTGCTCATCCTGGATGAAGTCGTGCAGACTGCCCCAGCAACACGCCGACACCCAGATGATCGGTATTCTCCAGAACTCAAGCTCTCTGCATCGGTATAATGATCATGATCATCATCGCATCAGCAGCAAAAGCTGCAGCATCCTTATCATCGTCACAATAATCTTCAATATTGTTCCTGTTATCATCATACATCAACGACAGAAACCCAGGTGTCCGGTTTGCCCTAACACCCCGAATCTCTTCGCTATCATCATGCCAGATCATCTCCAAAATCGTTTTCATGAATGCTATCATTATTATGAAGGAGGTTGCTCCTGCAGCACGCCGCCACTCAGATGGCCTTGGTGCCTTCAACCCCAATCATTATCACCTGAATGCATGTTGCTCTAGCAGTACCTTAACGCTCAGACAGCCGAGATGAAAACACACATACACACACACACACATCACTAGCTCTCTGCATCATCAACATTATCATTATTGTTAGCGTTGTGCAGGTTGCCCCAGCAAACAGCTACGGCGCTTCGTCCCCGTCCAAATGCCTCTTATTCCCCGGAGCACCCCCACCCCACCTCAACCCACTCACGGGAACTACCCATGTCCCTCATCTCTCCTACTACCAATGCCGTACCTGAGGGCACTCTTGCCGCAGACGTTGCGGGGCAGGTGGACCTCGTTGATCCTGTAAAGGTCCAGGATGAAGGGGAACAGGGAGGGGTTGCGGTCAAAACAGTACTCCCGTTTTAAACGGTTGAAGTAAGGGCTTTCGGGCGACAGAGATCCCAGCACTGTCTCTGGGTACCTGAAGAAATGCGTGCAATAATAACGACAGCAACAACAATAACACTAAGAAATATAGTTGCAACAGTTGTGACATTACCACTACTGTTATTTACAATAAATTATTTGTAATGCGCAGAATCTTGTTTGAAAGAAAATAATCAATACGCTATGATGAGGACGTTGATGTTGATAGTGCTTGATAATAATGATAATGTTACAGTGCTTACAAATATCGATCAGAATCATATTTTAGCTGTCCATGAAAAACGAGTTTTTGTCGGACCGAAAGCTGTGTGCTGGAAAAGAAAATACGTCACCAAATGTTTGTCGAACAGAAAGTTGTGCGCTGTAAAGGGAAAAGTTTCATTTTAGGAAGCTGGATTTCACCTGTATCAGCACAAATCAATCGGCATTTCATTGTTTTACGATCACAATCAAGATCAAAGTTTCAAACTTTTCCTGCCTTCATCACGAATTTTTAGACAAATAAAAACTGTAAACGCTTGTGCAGCACTCCACACAATCCTTTATATTTGGGTTAAAATAGCTGCAATTTGATGTGTACGCTGCAAAAGTTGACTGAATTATATTATTTGCTCACTATCAAAACCACCACCGATTAATTTTTTTTTTTAATGGAATTGAAATGTGTTGGATTGTGTGACGCACTGCTGGACTTTCTGACCACATCGCATCGGCAGTTCACTGATATTCAAACAAAGGGATACATTCGTATCCGTCGAACATCTAACATATTCCCGTCTTTTTCACGACTTCACTTTTCAGACCGGTATAAAGACATATTGACTATTTCAAGTCATAACTGATCCATAGTTTGTTTGGTCAAAAACAACAAAATCTATAGATTGAAAATAAAAAAAATAAAACTGTTTGCTAACCATCAGAAATACGAGTTTTTGCCGAACCGAAACATGCGTATTGGGGGAAAAAATCCTCAACATTTCTGTCGACACCGATTGCTATTTCACTCTTTCAATGTGCATGATGGAATAAAGTATTTTCTTTACCTTTTCTTTATTTATCAGGGCTTTCCGGCTTAGAAATTCTATTTGTAACAAAATCTCAAAAGACTGATAAAACACATCACAGAGATTGCGGACGAAGAGCTGAAACAAAGATTATTTATCTGTTTATTTATCAATTTACTTTGTAGATCATCCATTCAGGTTTGGCTGAAATTAGTAAGATTTGGTAAACAATCCCATTCCTACTTTATATATATATATATATATGTATAAATATTTTATATAACTTATGTTGGCCTTGAAACCAAATAGTCCGCATCACAAGTGCATTCGCACAGCGTGTAATGTTTAACGGTGACGAATCCCACACCAGAAGGCAAAAGACGTGTTATGTAGGCCTAGATGATCGTTGAAGGGCATTGTGCACCAAGTGGTAAGGCATTCGCATAAAAAAAAAAAAAAAAAATCAGCGACTGTAACTTCAAAAGCTAAGCAGAAGTTGCTATTTAACTAAAAATGATGAAATGACTACTATTGTTCAAAGTGTCAACATATGATATAAAATTAACGTTTTGTTTGAAACAAAACTGCAAAAGCATACCGACTGTGTAACCGTTTGATGGCATATCAGTTTCTTCTGCCCTTCTCGCGAGAGCATTGTCCTTTAATTGGAATGAGTTGGAAGAACTGATTTTTAAATCCAATGTTGGTGTGTACAGACAGTGCATTTCCAGAGAAAATGAAACTGTAAAAGTTTATTACGGACACACACAGGCAACCAAATGGAATCATAAGATTCACTTTCTTGCGCTCGTAACCTCAGAGGAAGAAGATCAACTGGCTCATGTACGAGTCTAGGTAATAACACTAAAACAAAATTTCAAATTTGACTCTGGGCATAGAAAGGTTTTTATGTTTTACACTCAGTGTTAAGGCTTTACACTGTCTACATTCGTCCGAGTGGTCTTTTTCTGAGAAGACGTCAGAATAGACTTAACAAAAATGTTAATTACTTGCTCTTGTTCGCAATACCATATCATTGAAAGGGGGCGAATTTTGTAATGGTAATTTGTGCACGTTTAAAAATTTTTTTTCCGGCGTCAAATTCCGTTCAGAGAAAAACTTATGCAATCATTTATTTCGTTTTCATTAATTCTGACAATGGGTTGCCTCTCTCTCTCTTGCGTTCGTGCCGAAGATTTAGTGCCAATGGAGGTTCGAACAGGCTTGGATATTATAGTCAGTGACCAGTGGTGTACACACGTCAGGTCACCCCGATACAGGGAGAATTACGCCCGAAAATGTGTTTGGCGAATTCTTTCTCCGATCTGTCTAAATCAGAAAGTCGTAGCGTAGACAGGGAATGTTTTAGACTTAAACAGATCAATTTCATGATCGAAAATCAATTGAATGCCGATCAATGTGGGCTGCTTAACACAGAAATGTTTCAAACAAGCAACTTTCGGTTCGACAAACACTCGTTCCTGCTGGTCAGCCCCGGGGTTCATCTTCATGCTGTTATATGTCTGTCAACTTAAGTATACTGTTATGTCTATCCTTTAACTGTGATTATTACTGCATGTGTATATGGCTGTGATAGTGTATGTACAATTTAACCCAAATTACTTTTTAAAGGTTTCTGTTGTCTATTGTGATTATTGATTGTAATGATGGTTTGCCCTAGGTTTACATCTTAATGATGGAATCTCCCGTCGGACCGACGGATGAGTAGGCAGGCAGGCTTATCTGTCGGTGTGTGTCCTCATATGGGAGAAGAGGCCGATTCTGAATGCGCAGCACTTCCCACAGGTATTGCAAGGGAAAACGTCTCCAGAAGTTGAGCCCTGCTTCCTTCGCTCACGTTCCTCCTTAATGGCCAGCGTTCTCTTGTTTTCAAACGTATTTATGCCACTAGAGCACAGCATCCTCCAGCGACAGCGGTCAAGGGCATCAGTTTCCCAAGAAGCGATGTCTATGCCACAGGCTTTGAGGTTTGTCTTCAAGGTGTCCTTGAAGCGCTTGCAGGGTCTTCCAATTTCGCGGTGGCCTTCCTTCAGCTAGACATACAGTAACATCTCCGGGATCCTGCTGTCTGTCATGCGGACAACGTGTCCTGTCCAGCGTCGCTGGCACTGGATCAGCAGGCTTTCGATGCTGGGCAGGCCGCTCCTCTCTAGGACCTGGAGATTGGAGACCCTGTCTTGCCACTTTATGCCGAGGATCTTTCGAGGGCATCTCTGGTGAAAGTGCTCAAGTTGTTGAATGTGACGGCGATACGTCGTTCACGTTTCACAGCAGTACAACAAGGTGGTCAGCACAACAGCTGTGTAGTTTTTGATTTTGATGTTGAGCCCGATGCCTTTGTTGTTCCACAGCCTGTTGTTGAGTCTGCCAAAGGCGGAGCTGGCCTTGGCGATGCGCAGCGTCACTTCTGCGTCAAGGGCTCCATTGCTGCATAGGGTGCTGCCCAGGCAACAAAACTTGTCGACTGACTTTATCTCTGTGTCATCGATCTTGATTGCAGGTGGGGGAGGGGGGAGGGGGGGGAGAGGCACTGGCGCTCTGTGAGCTAGTTGGTTGGTACATGGACTCAGTCTTGCTGAGGCTGATGGTGAGTCCAAAGCGCCTGCAGGAGGTTGAGAACCTGTCCATAATGAACTGCATGTCCTCAAGGGTGTGTGCAGCAAGCGCACAGTCATCAGTGAAGAGGAACTCTCAACAGTGCCTCAAACACCCTGGACCTGGCGTGGAGTCGCCGCAAGTTGAAAAGTTTGCCATCTGTGCGAAACTGAATGTAGATTCACAGTCACAGTCTTGGAAGGCGTCAATCAGCATGGCAGAGAAGAGAATGGAGAACAGTGTGGGTGCCAGGATGCAGCCCTGCTTCACTTCATTTACCACAGGAAACGGATCCGTATTTTCCTGTTCTCTCGCCTGCATGCCATCGTGGAATGACGCAATCAGCTGGATTAGGCTCTCTGGGCAGCCGAACTTTAAGAGGATCTTCCACAGACCACGGCGGTTCACCGTGTCGAAGGCCTTAGGTCTACAAAGACCATGTGGAGCTCCTTGTTCTGCTCACGGCACTTCTCTTGCATCTGGCGTACGGCAAACACCAAGTCACACGTTCCCCTGCTTGAGCGGAAGCCGCAGTGTGCTTCAGGGATGACTGTGTTGGAGACATGGTCAACCACGCTGTTCAGTTTGATGCGGTCGAAGATCTTGCCGGCGATGCAGAGAAGAGATTCCACGGTGATTATCGCAGGATGTTTCGTCTCCCTTCCGTTTGTAGATGTGGACAATTGAAGCATCCTTAAAATCCTGGGGGACCTCCCCTCTCTCCCAGATAGACGAACAGGTTGGCCAGTTTGTCATCACCTCGCCTCCATACTTGCAGATGTCAGCATGGATTCCATCCGCTCCTGGTGCTTTTCCTGACTGAGTCAGCTTCAGAGCCTTTAGGGTCTCGGCCTTGGTGGGAGGGGCATCTAGCGAGTCATTAACTGATAGCTGTGGGAGGGCTGCAATTATCTCGTCAGATACGGATGAGTCCCTGCTGAGGAGGGTGTTGAAGTGCTCTGCCCAGCAGGCAAAGATGTCTTTCTTGTCTGTCAGGAGGGTGGTCTGGTCCAAGGCTTGGACAAGGGTTGATCCTGTGACTCTCGGCCCATGCACAGCTCAGAGACCATCATGGAAGGTCTTCATGTCGTGAGCATCCGCAGCGGACTGAAGCTCTTCGGACTTTCTCTCCCACCAAGTGTTCATCACACACAGTCTCTTCTGTAAGAGTTGCTTGGTTTGCAAGAACTGGTCCGTCTTCCTCTGGCAGTCTTTATCAGAAATGTGATCCCGATGCTGTATATGCAGTGTTCAGGAGCTTGGAGATTCCAGAGTCGTTCTCATCAAACCAGTCTTTGTGGCTCCTCTGTACAAAGCCGTGTGTGTCAGCTGCTGCTGTATACACAGCATCTGTAAAGGTGATCCAAACCTCTTCTACATCAGTCGATGCAGGAATTTCTTGGAGAGCTGCTTGGATTTGCTGCTGCAGCACATTCTTGGTGATAGGGAGGCGGTGGATGTTCAGCTTCCTAGGGGGTTTCTGCCTGGCTGGTTGGAGCTTGCATGCAAGTCTGATGTTCATCTTGCTGTGTACCAGACGATGGTCTGACCAACAGACTGCTCCTCTCATGCAGCATGTAATGGAAACATCACCTCTGTCCCTCTGCCGGACAATCACATAGTCCAGCATGTGCCACCGCTTGGAGCAGGGGTGCATCCATGTGTTCTTGTACTTGTCCACTTGTTGGAAGAGGGTGTTGGTGATGGTCAGTACGTGCTGTGCGCAGAGCAAGAGCAAAAGCAGTCCGTTGGAGTTGAACTTGCCAGTGCCATGCTGTCCTAGACTCTTGGCTATGAGGAGAAGTCCACGCCAACGTGGGCATTGACATCCCCAAGGATGATCAGCCTGTCCTTTCTGTCTACCGCTGAAATGGTGTGGCTGAGCTCCTCATAGAAAGCTTCTTTGATGTCATCAGGGTTGGTCATCATCAGGGCATAGCAGCTGATGACTGTGGCGAAGTGGTCCTTGGACAGCTTCAGACGCAGGGTCATCAACCTATCGTTTATCCCACATGGAAGGCTGTCAAGCTGTCGTGCAAGTTTGGTTTGTATGGCAAAGCCCACGCCTGAGGTTCTTGGGGAGCCATCTGGCTTCCCAATGCAGTAGAAGGTGTAGCCCCCTCCAACTTCCTCCAGCTGAGTTTCACCGGCAAACCTGGTTTCGCTCAGGGCTGCAATGTCCACCTGGTAGCGATCAAGCATTCCAGCAACGAGCGCTGTGCACCTTTCTGGTCTGTCGTCTCTGTCCAAAAGGGTGCGAACATTCCAGACACCAAAAGTCAGGGCATGACTCCTGGTTCTTTTCTTCTGTTGTTTTCGACCGCTAGTGTTGGATGTCCAAGTAGGTGCGGTTTCCTGCTAGTAATAGGTGAGGCAGGCTTTATTTAGGGATCCTTTTATCTCCCCTTCCCCATTTGGGGAGAGCAGTGCTGTCCGTAAAAAGGGCTGCTCTGACGCTGTGGGAGGATACGGGCGCCGCATCTGCCCCAGTCTACGTTGACGACCATCACCCCACAGCCGCCTGCGTGCAGAGTCGTGACTAGGAACTGCCAGCAGCATCCTCTGCCTGTCCCCATTACCACTTCTCCATCGCCGCAGGGCTTGGGAAAGCTGGGTGTTGAAGGGCTGACATTAGCCTGGTTGCCTGACCAGCACAGGTGACTTTTTTTCTTTCTTTTTTTTTTAGTGAAGGGGAGTTGTGCAGTCCCACAGGTGCAGATACTGCCACGTGCAGAACGGCCTCGGCAGGTGCAGGTTTTTTCTTTGGATGTTCCGTCTCCCAAGAGGACTTCCAGCCAAGGATAAGAGCTCCCCCTGCTCTTTGGTCATCCTCTTCCGCCTTCACAGCCGTTGGGAAAGGTTTCCTCCTCCGCCTGATCCGTCGTTGGGAGACTTTACATGCAGCAGGTAGTACTGGGTTACATGGTACTAGTAGCAAGGGCTATGCCCCTGACCTGACAGGCTTAATATGGTTCATCTATATACATGCTGAATGACTGATTTTCTTGTGTTATTTTTTCTATTCTACACCACGTATGAATTTCTCTTGTTGAGATAATAAAGTATTCCGTATTCTGTATCCCACCTATTCAGATACTGTTTGCCGATGGTGAAGGGGAGGCCACCGACGTTGATGCGAACTGTCTGCGTGCTGAAGTCCACGTCTGGCGACATAAAGAGCGCCGTCGGATCAGACTCTTGCCGGAGGGTTACCAACGAGGATCTGTGGGAATGAGAGCGGGTAGGTGGTGGAGTGCCCATGCTGGAAACCACCCGAGTCGAACTCGGGGGGGTGGGAGCACGCACGCAGGCATTTTTCACTTGCTTGTCGTTGACCTTGCGGCGTTCCGCAATATAAGTTGTAACCTTGTGAGCGGTGTCGGCGAGGGAAAACCTGGTACTGCTTTGAATCTTCGTCAGGTCTTGTAAGGAACTGGACCGCCGTCGCATTGTCCACGTCCACCGAAGCACTGTCTTCAACCACTGGAGGGCTTCAGTCAGCATGGAACGCCGTTTCGTGGATCATTAACGCAAGTCTGATCCCCGTAGATCACCTGAAGTGCCCGCCAGTGTGTAAACAAACTGACACGTGGAAAGTACAAAGAAAAAATTCTTATGGATGTTACAAGGGGATCACGTTCCACACTGCGTGTTGTCATGAGCTGAAAAGATAAAACAGTGCACCACAGTGTCCCGATGAAGTCTGTTCAGTGTTTGGACTGCTGTATGGGGATAAATTCTTTTTTCATAATTGAACCTTGGGTATCTATTGGTCTTTCCAGCCTGGCCCTGGCAATAAAATCATGTTTGATATAAGCAAAATGATTTTTGAAGTTTCCTCAGTTTTGTAGTCTACACACATTCATACGCACTCACGCACGTGCACATGCAAATCGCCACCACCACATACAGACACAAAGACACACCACCTGCAGACACTGTATATCTGCACATATCGTGCACGCCCTCAGGCGCGAGCACGCATGCATACAGTTTCAATTTTAAGGTGGTGCCAGGGCTTGCGGACTGATCCATATACGCTACACATTTGCTGTGATAAACATGCAGAGCAGATGCCTGGTCTTTGCATAAACCTAACTCGCTTACCAGGCCTTGATAGCCTACCCGAAGTTCGTGTAAAACATTAAGAATCGAGAAAAAAAAAGGTAACTGAATAAACTGAAATATATTTAGAGGGGGAGAGGGGGCGTGAGGGGGGTACCTGACTTCAATTCATGAAGTTAAAACAGCAGAAGTAGAAGACTGAGTACCACATTCCTGTGCCATGTCCCACTCTCAGTGGATAAGAAATCATTATACCGATGGCAATAAAAGGCCATGGGAACTGTATCCTTTTTTGCAAAGATAAGAATGTCTGACAAAGAGAAAACACTTGCCTGTCCACACATAATTTTATATGTATTAATGATACATGTGTGTACACACTATGCATGAATATATTCATTAAAGCACGTGCGCACATATGCATCCACCTAGAGGTAACGCATCCGACTGGGAATCGAGAGAATCTGAGCACACTAGTTCGATTCCCGCACTTGCCAGTATTTTCTCCCCAACCACCAGATCTTGAGTGGACTTCTGGACGCTTATCATTCAAATGAGACGATAAAGTGTGCTCCCGTTTGCAGCATGCACTTAGCGCACATGAAATAAACCCACAGCAAAACAAAAGCAGAAAACCCCACTTTGATAGGGAAACAAATGCATTTGCTGGCAGAAAAAAAGGTGGCGCTCTCATTGTAGCGACGTGCTGCAGCCCAGTTTTCAAAGATAGTAATCTGCCGTGAACAAAAGAGCAATACAATACGATTCAATCACCAACACCTACCAACCAAGCCAGTATATGTGCGGTGCTAGAAACCATATAGTCTGCTTAAGCCCCATCCACTCTGCCATCCGGGAAGATCTTACCCGCGGAAGCGAGCAAAAAGGGCTGCGTTACGTGTAATCTTTGGGAACACCCCTGCACCGAGTCTGGTAAGTGGTGTTTGACTGTGCATCGAGAATGTCCATATGCGTGAAGTAATCCTGTGTACACGCCTGTGTATGACTTGAAGTGTGTCCTTATCCGTAAAAGACTTTAGAACCAATACAAGAACAGAAATGGGCCACGCTAAGCGAACCCGTGCACACACACACATACGCGCAAACTGACAAAAGCGCGCGCGCGCGTGCGCGCACACACACACACTTTGCAGATCTAAGGAAGAAGATAAATTATCATGAGAGACAAGCAAGAACGTCATGACCAAAAAATGGGGTGGGTGGGATAAATAAAAGTAGATACAGATAATGAAAATCAGAAATGACAAAAAGAAGAAAACAAAGCCAAAGGAAGAAAGACACTAAGCTTAATGGATCAATTTCTATCAATAAACAAGCAAACAAGACTTTACAGCAACCAATCTGAAATGCATAAAGAAATAACGTTCGCTGACTGACACACTGGATGATGGTCAGCGTCTGCCAGTCAAAACATCCAAAGGAGAAGACTTCAGCCTGATTTCAGGATCCGAGTCCATTTTCTGAAACCGTATTGGCATCAAGGCATTCACCAAGTCTTGAAAATAGTCCATATAGTCTGACAGTAGCCAGTGAAGCGACAACAGGATCACCAGAAACAATTTCGTCACTTTGACCAATTCCATCTTGTGGAACATCACGTTTTCGCTTAACATGTTTTTACGTCATTGTCGTGACGCCTTCTTGAAACTGAAGCTGTGCCCGTGAAAGTTGATCAGATTTCCTTTTCCATACGAGCTACAGGGCATCTGTAAAAAAAACCAAAAAAACCCAAAAAAACATACGCGCGCACACGGCACTTTGTGAGAGAGAGGTTCCAAGCAAACATGTCGTAATCGTTGTACTGTTCTGAATATATTTGCTTCAATGCTTTCTCTGAATGATTTTGTATAGTGTTTTAACTGTAAAGCGTTAGTGGGTATACCTACTCATTTATATTTACTTAGCAGCCTATGCTTGCAAGGAGAAATAAGGCTGCGTACGTAATCGACCGGACCCGGTGTCGCCGGGGAAAAAGAGCACTGCCGAAAAAGCAACATAAAAACGGGAAGCTTTGTTTTCCAAGGAGAAAAACATTTCCTCTTCCGGGAAAATTACACTGCACCCGAGTTATAAACACTCCCTAAGGTAAGACAAAAAACTGCCAGATTGTCATTTATTGCGCGCGCGCGCGCGTGTGCATGTGTGTGTGTGTGTGTGTGTACGTGTGTGTGTGTGTGTGTGTGTGCGCGCCGAGTGGGGGTGATGAATGATCTACTTTTGGCCGATCTGAAGAGGGTCCCAATAGGTCTTGTTGAAAAATGGATTTTGATAGAAAAACTATACGCTTGCAGACAAAAATGAAAACAAGAAAATGGTACGTGGCTCTGTACTGTGCCGACGTGCTCTCCCGTGGGAGAGTAGCGCGAATTCACACCATATGTTGTGATTAAAAGTAATATAACACATCTCAATAAAATACAACTGAAAACATAATATAGCAAAGCAAACGCAGACTGAAATGTTCGACTGCTCCTTTCACCAAATCCACTGGCCTGAGCGGCAATTTGCGCTGCTGACACAAATTTTTGTAGTTCACAAAGAGGCTTGTGATGGCATGTTAACACTCGTTCAGATATTATCCACCTTGGTCACTAGTATATGTTCTACGACTGAAGGGAATGCTCAACTACACATCAGATGATCATGTCGATTCATCGTGCAGAAACAGTATTTTTCCTAGAAGTGATATATTCTGAGACCTTTACTCTTCCCGAGACAAAATAGCGTGAGAAGTGAGAGGATGGAATGGTGGTTCATTTACTATTTCTTCAACAAATTGCACACTTCGCTCTCTGATTGCTAAAAGAACCACCACCTATTTAAAGCGGTACCATATATATGGCTATGAATAAGAATAGTCATATCAGACCAGCATTAACAAAATTTTAACTTGATTTTCTTTTTCAATAAACTGCGCAAACGAATCTCCCTCACTCACCCCCTTTACACCCCCCCTCTCTTTGACATTGCTAAAAGTGAACAATGTAATGCAAGTAGAACCATATTTGGCTACGAACATGAACAGATCTAGATCAGCTAAAACAATTCACTTTATTATATCAACAAATTGCAGAAAAAAAATCTTACTTTTAGTAATCTTCATATACATAATACATATATATCTCAAATTGCAGAAAAAAATCTTTTAGTAATCTTCATATACATAATACATATATATATATATCAACAAATTGCAGAAAAAAATCTTTTAGTAATCATATATCTATCTATCTATATATATAGAGAGAGACGTATATGCATAGGCCTCCGTCGGTCAGTGTTGACCATGGATAAATCCTGGATCGAATGTGCCCTTCTGGTACAGCGCTGCCTGTGGCTGAACAGGCCAAACTATCTCTCTCCATACATACATGCGTGCGTGCGTGCGTGCGTGTGTGTTCCTAAGGTAGCTTAAACTATGTGGAAAGATCTGTGTGGTTATTACATATTTTAATTTGACTAATGTTTGCTATCGGATTATCATGTTCAATCTACCCCTACCGCCCTTCATCTTTTTTCTCCTGTGTCAGTCCATCCCCTCTGTGTCTCCATATTTATAATAGGGTGAGTTTTATCATAAATCTTTTGAATCAGACCCTTTAATATGCCATAGAATCCCAATTCCATGTAATATGATATCCATACCATGCCATACCCATACTACACATATATGACGGTGTATAATTTTCTCCTCGCGTTTTCAAAGAGACTGACCCGGCTTGCCCCAGGTGTGGTGCTGTTAACCTCAAATGTTGCCGTTATCCTCGAAAAACTGTTGAACTGCACGAATCGTTTATCTAAATAATGAGGAATCAATGTAGAACTGACCGGCACGTCTCATTTGTTCTAAAAATATAAACGCAACGAAACTGAGCAAAATAATTTTGAATTTAAAAAACAAAACCTCAGTGGAGACTACCAGAAGAAAATATGCACTCCCGGCTGGCACCGCGTACCCGTGCTAATTATTATGATTCATTTATTTCAATTTAGATTAGTATTGTTTTAGAAAATATTCATATAAGTATTTTTCTATAATTTGAAAAAATCTCATTTATTTACTTGTATTTGTGGGGTTTTTTTTATATCAATTTCATCAACTAATTAATCAATTTTATCATCTATTTTTTAATTTCTTATTTTCCTTCATTTTGTCTTGTACTTTCCCTCAGGGTCTGAACTCATCTGAACTTTCCTGCCTGAGTGCAGAACGCTCAAATTTACTTGACACTCATCTCTTGAATAGATCTCTCAGTTCAACGGATGAGAATCTGATCCGTCTCTTCCATGGAATATTTTGAACGAGTGCTGACGACAAAGACTATTGCAATGGCATTTAACGTCACTCGGCAGAGAACTGTGCGGGGATCCGATATTATTTCTGTCCGCAATTTAAGATAACATCAGTTCGAGGATAACGACACCACACCCGGGTGTACTGCGCACACTTTCATGGACGGGTAAGGTCTGGGGTCCACTGGTCACGCAGCTTAAATCAACACTGGAATTTGCGCGCATTTTGTGTCGTCACTTGTCAATGACCTCCATGCGATGACATGTCGCCATGGAAACGTTTTCAAACAATGCCAGCTTGAGCTTCACTGAATACAACGAGCTCGAAAAAGCAGTTCAATGTGCAGCTATTCTCAATTGCGGTCGATGCGGTGTTCTACCGTTGAATAGAACATAAAACAGAACACAATAATATACTCCATCTGCATGAACTTACAGAGAGAGAGAGAGAGAGAGAGAGATGAGTCAAATGAGTCTTATTTTGTCCAGGTTGGATATCACCGGGGAAAAAAACTCGGAATTGTTTTGTCTCCAGTGAAGTGAGGGGGGAAAAACACGCCACTTCACCCAGAGTCCATGCAGTTGCACAAGCAACCTGGCTGCGTGAAGTTTTCTTAGTGTTAGGAATTTTCCCACGTCTGAGCTAATTCCATCGAACCCCCCCCACCCCCCCACACAACCCCTTAACGTCTGACGCCAGCCTACGCAAAGTAACTCAACCCAGACTCAGGCACCAAAAGGCATCAGATGGAGCAAAACGTAAGTGGCACTGACAGTCATGGAGGCAAGGTGATATGTCACGTGACCTGCACGTGAACAGTCTTCCACTTCTGTCCAAGTGTCTGTGTCTGTCAGACCTTTTTCTGTCATGTTTTGTTTGTTTGAATCTTGTTTAGTAATACTGGCAAATTTTTATCACGCTACTTTACTGGTGAGAATCAGAATGACCATCGTTTTGTCTTCTTTGAATGGTTGAAAATCCTCTCGTCAAGGCATTTCATGGCAGAAAAGTAGTTAACCAGTACTTTTCCTCATCAAATTGTTCCATTTTTTGTGTGGTTGACAGATTTCCATTTTATCGAGTGATGGCACTGTGTACAAACTGTACATCGCTGATGACAACAGTGGACAGTCCACTGCACTGAAATTTGGTGTGACGCCTGGCCTGTTCAGTCTTCGAACATCCAGATCAAGAACATACAGCAAACGCTGGTTCGGTCTGCTAGGTACTGCTGGGTACCTCTGTGTGTGGGATGTCTCTCCAGGTACTGCTATGTACCTTCAGGCTGAGATGTCAGTCTCTCCGGGGAATGTCGAGCACGAAACGTATGGTTTTCAACAGACTGAAACCTATCGATTCAAACTCATGACAGCCATGTAGTCACAGAGAAAATCTGCCTCCTTGAATGTATTCTCCAAAATATTTTGCTTCTGCGCGGATATACACACATTCATTTAAACAGTTCCCTCGGTAGGCATACTGGCTTTGTCACAAAGATTTAAACAGTTCCTTCGGTAGGCATACTGGCTTTGTCACAAAGTGAGGACATCTTTTAGTCTGGGGTTTTCGCAGAACTCAGACAACACAGAGAAGCAACGCCTCCTCACAACGTATTCAATTACGATCGGTAACGCCTTAGTCACTGACTTAAAACAAGGTAGGTTTTTTGCTTGCTTTTGTCATATAGATCGGGTTAGATGTGTGGGTTTGCCATCTAATATTTCATGTCAGAAGATGGTAGACTGAACAGTCATGAATCCCTAAGTGTACGCTTTCAATCATGGATGTATGAGGACATACGTACAACTGTGAAATACAGTTGCTTTGTAATGAAATTGTGTGGGACAGAAGTAGTCTACGAGGCGCGCGCGCGCGCACATACACACACACACACACATATATATATATATATATATATATATATATATGTACACACACACGCCTGCGCGCGCGTTGAAAGACTGTGTTGCAATGGCAGCTAACTTTGCTCAACATACGTGTGTGCATGTTTTCGAGTCATGTTTTCACTCTTTCCATTTTCTTTTCTCCACATCTGCCAGTATGTCTCCCCCTCTCCCTCTCTCCGGCAGAACCCACACAGAAACTGACAATACAAAATATATCCCAACAAAACAGATGACACTGTGACCATGAACGTTTACATAACACACTGTAATACATCAACAAGAACAGCACCATAACCGAGTTCAAACACTGCACATTGAGCAAATCCGTTTGTCACACGGTTGTGTGATACACTTCCCCCCAGAGCCTCGTGTCAAACACCATTCAACACGCCAACCAACAGGGTGACCCCACCACGAGGCACGTGCAAAGCGGACGGAGAGGTCACCAGGGAAAGCAGGGGTCCCGGCAGTAACGGACGTAAGTCTCCAACCGTCCACTGCTTACTTCCATCAGGGCTGTGTACGTCGTCGCCTGCAGGTCACAGAAAATGTGTGGTGTGATGGAAACGTGGCCACGTGGTCATAAAAAAAAGAAAAAAAAAAGGATAAGACAGACAGTTAATAAAATAGAACAAAGGCAAAACAGCCTTAGTATAATGTGTGCGTTAACAGACATGCGTGCACGCAAAACGTTGCGTTGCTTACTCATTTTGCTCGTGAAATTCGAATTCTGTGATTCCTGTTATTTAATGACTTAAGCCTATTACTTGCGTGCGTACGTGTGCGCGCGTGTTTATATATCTGTACGCGTGCGCGCGTGTGTGCGTGCGTGCGTGTGTGTGGTGTCCGTACATGAGAAAGTTAACACAGGAAGTAGGAGGAAGTCTGGCATGTATTCCTGCTTTGATATGCAGGCGAGGTAGCGAGGGTAAAGGCATACAGCTAGCTGGAGACAGGTGAGAGTAATCAGTGAGGGACTGACAGTGTACCTTGTTGAGCACTGGCTGTGTAGACAAGACGTTGTAGAGCCCAGCAAATCCGATTTCCTGCAACACAGTGTATCAGGAGAAAAACACCGAACCATAGCAGTTTTTTTTCCACACAGCCTTTAATTACTAAAGGTGCACATCGTGAAAAGAAACCCTTGTCCAATAGATGTGTAACAGGGCCGACAACTAGAAAGTTAAAAAAAAAAAAGTTTGAACACGGTGATTACGCCTAACTGGTGACTGCAGCCAAACAGGTCATTCTAACCGTTTGTGCTATCACACATACCACCACACGCGTGGAATTATGAGGTTTTCCTTGGATTTATATTCTTTCCTTGGATTTATATCCGATCTTACACACACCACCGCCATCACTACCCCTTTCACACACACAAACACTAGCCTACTCACCAGCATAAACACGTACAAACGAAGACACACACATACAAACCCACTCGTACACTCTCAACGTGTCACCAGAACCACGAAAATAATTAAGGGTAAAAGAACAGCACACATGAAAAAAAAAATCGGCCTCTGAATCAGCAGTATCTGTAACACACGCGCACACACACACACACAAACTCTCTCCCTCCCACTTCTCTCCATCACGCACCTGCTTGGTGATGTTCTTCAGACAGGACACAGCAGGGGAGCGACGGTCATCCAGGAAGAAGGGTGTTGTCCAGTGGTCATAGGAGGTCTGCACGATGAACCAGGGGTGGTCAGCGACACTGGACATCTGCAGCACGTCGCCCGGTGCTTGCTGGGAACGGGTGATGATCACGGCCTGGTCGTCCACATGCATCGCGGGGGGATGGGTCAGTGAGTTGGCGGGACAGAGATGAGCATCCATCATCAACGTAACTTGTGCACTGCCACTGCTCCATTGCACTGCCACTGTTTTATACTATCGCATTGCACTGCCACTGTTTTATAGTATTACATTGCACTGCCACTGTTTTATAATTATTATCACATTGCACTGCCACTGTTTTATAATTATCACATTGCACTGCCACTGTTTTATAGTATCACATTGCACCACTGTTTTTTTTATTATCACATTGCACTGCCACTGTTCTAACTTCTATATTACTATCACATTGCACTGCCACTGTTTTATAATTATTATCACATTGCACTGCCACTGTTTTATAGTATCACATTGCACCACTGTTTTTTTAATTATCACATTGCACTGCCACTGTTCTATGATTATTATCACCTTGCACTGCCACTTCTATATTGCTACCTTGCACTGCCGCTGTTCCATATCACCTTGCACTGCCCCTGTTCTAATTGCTATCACACTGCACTGCCACAGTTCTATATCAGTATTACCATATTGCGCTGCTACTGTTCTATATTGTCATCACATTGCACAGCCACTGCTCTATATAACCACATTGCAATATTTCCGTTCTATATCACCACATTGCGCTGCCACTGTTCTATATCACCACATTGCACTGCCACTGTTCTGTATTATTGTCACATCGCATTGCCACATTTCTGTGTTATCGCATTGCAGTGCCACTGTTCTATATCATGTAATACTGCCACGTTTTTATATCATCACGTCTATGGCAGAGCTATTGAACAGCACCCTACAAAGGTAAACCACTAACAAAACGTGCGCCATACTCCGTCCACACCCCTACACCCCTCCAGCTGCACGGAAGCACAAACTACTGTCCTGCCTCCTATAATCCTAGATGACAGTAATGCTGTTGTCTTATTTCAGTTTGATGTGCTGGGAGGGCGCGGAGGACGGAGGTCAAACCAACCAGAGCTGCTGACCGGACTACGGGCGTGCATGCTGAACACACGCTGGCGAGCTCAGAAAAAAAAGTTCAAACTGAGTCAAAGCAGCGAAGGGACATAATCTTTGTTGTTTACAGATTCTAACATTGCAGAATTACCTCCCTGTTATGATCGACAACATCCAGATCGAAACTGGCTTCGTGGGTTCTTACCCCCCTCCCACCCATTCTCTTTCTCCGTGTGTGTGTGTGTGTGTGTGTGCGTGCGCGTGTGTTGTGTTTGCGTGTGCTAGTACTTGTGGGTGTGCGCGTGTGTGCATGTATGCGTGTGTCGAAAGCACGAATACGCGTGTCTCCAATGTCAAAGCAAACAATGCGGGCAAGAAAACCACTAAACCGCTAAACCACAGTGGCGGCTGGCCAGACGACTGAGTCCAGGATTCGTACGATCAGACAAACGCTTTGGTCTGCAGCCAAGCCAACTGTCCTGGGCTGAAAACGTCGCTAGGCATACTACGAAAACAAAAACACATGAAAACCGGAACAAATAGGGTACAGCTTTATCACAGCAGCATAATACGCCTCAGGCATGGGACATTCTATCACGGTTCTCTACAGAAAACATTTCATACACCTCGGAGACCTGTAAAACACTTTAAACACAGGACAGCAGAGCATAAATATGGGCTTTTACAGACACAGCGCTAAGAAGAACCCACTCTGGACGTTAAAAAATACACCTCAACACCTCAAACCCCTAAAGGATTTTTAGATGCTGCAGTTCCAAAACAACGAAGACACCCCCAAAAAAACAACAACACACACACAGAGTTGAATAGATCAGGAAGGCATAACATGAGAGGGTTGAGACAAAGACAAAACACAAATAAGCCGATAAACAGAAGCAAGGACGATCTTTCTAGCACTGAAAATTTCCAGGTGGGGATACTATTCCTGAAAGGGCTCGAAAAGAAAGTGAAACTGATCGGTGGCATTTTCACCCTCGGCTCCTCATGCATGTATATGAATCATACATCCGTGTACGACAAATCTCATCTAATATTTCGTAAGTAAGGTTTCTGGCTGGTGCACAGTTTAGAGAAAAGCATGTAATCGTGGAGAATGCATGGAGATCCTGAATTTCCCACGGAAGAGCTGCAGAAAGGGGTTGACGAAGACCACGTATGAAACAGACGTGGTAGAACAAAGACGATAGTCATGTTTTCAAAAACCCTTCCCCACTGTCGCTAACCATTTTATCAAGAATCGAACTCACACACCGCCTCGATCCCCCCGGACTCACCTGGTCGACACAGCGGGCAGCCCCCAGTACGAAGTAGACTGGGGCCAGGAGGGGGGTGGTGTTGAGAAGGGTGAGGGCCTGTCCATAGCTGGTGGCGTTCTCCATGACGGACCGGGTCAGGAAGCCCATCCACTGGCCCCGGCGGTACCCCATCAGCCACTTCAACACCCCTGGACACCGACCACCACCACTCCACTCCATCACCATGCCACATTCCTCAGGCCTCCGTGTGTGTTAACGTACACAGACAGGAACACAGACAGGGAGGGAGTGAAGGAAGGGGAGGGAGGGAGGAAAAGAGTGGGAGGGAGGGAGGAAAAGAGTGGGAGGGAGGTAGAGAGGGAGAGAAAGGAAAGGAGAAAGGGACAAAGAGGGGGAGGAGAGAAAAAAGAAAAAAATCTGTACGTCATTAGTATCATACAAGGGTGCATATGGTATTTAGATTTAAGTGAACGTTCTACTCGTATTCACTGATGAACACAGATTTTAAAAACGGACACTATTTTCCTTTTGTTTCTCAATGATTGGTTCATAGGAGAGAGAGACAGACAGACAGAGGGAGAGAGAGCTACAGTGTGATACGTGAGTGAAGCGGGGGGGGTGGGGGTGAGGGGTGTGGGGGTCATAACTCACCCAGAAAACCAGTCTTCCAGCTGAACCTGGCGTTCAACGTCAATGAGAACTGTTTCTGCAACGAACCAGTGAAACCAGCTCGGTCATCATCTTATAATTCTAGGTTTTTTTGTTTTGTCCTTTTTGGTCATGCACAGTACTGAGCTGAGGGGTGGAAGGGGGGTGGGTGGACAGGAGATGGTGCTGAGGAATAGGGAAGAGTGTATAGAGCTGGAGACGGCGGCAGGAGAGGGGCATGGGCAATTGTTATGAGGGTAGGCTATATGTACGGGTGCCTTGTTTTTATGCTGGTGCTTGCACTGTCTCTCAGCCCGTCATGTGAATTCCCCTGTTCGGTTCGAGAAATACCAAAACTCGCCTCTTCCATTCTGCTTACAACGACAAAGGCGCTTCTGTATCTTCCACTGGTTGTGTGTGTGTGTGTGTGTGTGTGTGTGTGTGTGTGTGTGTGTGTGTGTGTGTGTGTGAGCGTTTTTTCCCCCCGTGTTTATGCGCGCGCACATTTTGGTGTGGTATTTAAAACGCTTTGGCATAAAATTTCAGTGGCACATTTATATGCACGCAGAGGCAAGACCAGAAAGTGGGAGCGAAAAACACATGAGCAAGTCCAAAAGGTGGAAAGGGAGAGAGAGAGAGCGAGACAGCGAGCGTGACACACACACACACAAACACAGAGAAAGAGAGAGAGAGAGAGAGGGGGGCAGACAGGCACACAGAGAGAGACACACACACAGACAGGCAGAATCAAGGAACGGAGAGAGCTAACCGGCTTGATGGCAGTCAAAATACCGACGTATCCGGCAAAACTGACACTCTGGAACACCGTCTTTCCGCCCCGCCGGAAGTCCAAGTTGATCACCATAGGGCGCAGCGCCTCAGTCACGGGCCACGTCTTGTTCTGCACGTCCCACCTGACAGTGTCGCCGCCAGTTCAGTTTCACGCATCTTCGTGTGGGTCTTCACTTCCTCATGTGCACACCCTCCCTTCCAATCCCCATACCCCCGTCTTCCAAGTCCTCTTGCTATCACACGTGGGTTACTCTTAAACCTATGCTTTGAAAAAAGAGCATTTCTTATACACGTCCAATCAAAACTAACAAAAAGGGTATATATTTGTATGTAAAAATAAAGAGTATATATTATCAACTTGCATTTCCGCAAATACTCCTCTAACACAGGCAGTCTACTCACCCCACAAAAGCTCCAGTATCCAGGTTCCGGGCGTGGACAAGGTTACCTGAAACGAGCGTTCACACCAGTTTCTTGCATCCAGATATGCGTTAGGTACGTTTCAATACATTTTTATAAAATTCTAATCAATTTAACGTTCTAGGCATCATCACAGCCAACATTCGCAAATGGAATCTAGTGAATCGGGTCCAGTTGAGCTGTGAATCGTTCGTAAGAATATTGTTGCCTTTACATTCGGGTCACTGCAAGAAAGTTTCTCTTCATGAGTGGAATGCCGATTTACATTTTGATAAAGCTTTGAGAGGAAGTGGGGCTCACCGCGTGTTGTGTCGTGCGTGTGCGTGTGTGCGCGCGCGTGTTTGTGTGTGTTGCACGCGCGCGCCAAGTACGCATTAAAAAATACTGTGCTCCTTTTGCATGGCTGTAACTTTTTATCTATATTATGTTTGTAGGATGATTAAATTGTCATATAATGTAAAATATGGAAATATGAAAAGACCAAAAGCACGTTTAAAAAAGATAAAGGAAAAAAAAAAATCACCACCACTAGAGCGATCTTGTCACACTTCTAAGCCCTATTAGAATTTTAGAACAAATAACCGATACCCTGACGGTTTGAACAGTTTTTTTTTTAAAGGATAAGGCTGACTTACCGTTGCGATCCTCTGCCAGAATGGAGGTGCACAGAGAGGTCAGCTCGTAGATCACATTGGACAGTGCTATTTCACCTGCAAAACACGCGTTTCTTGCTGACAGTCAATGGCCGAAAATCTTGATATGTACTACGACCGATCTCTTTGGACAGTCGAATGAAATGCTGAAAGGAGCAAAGGACGAGGGGGCAGAGGTTAAGGAGGGAGGATAGGTGGGTAGTGGGTGAGTTGAGACCTGACACGAAAGGTCTGAAAGTGAAAAGGTCTTGTTGCTCTCGCCAAGTTGTAATAAAAAAAAAAAAAGGTTTTCGAGAAGAATGTTATGGCAACTGAAGCTCTAATATTTCCTGCAAATATTTTGAACTTCAGAAACCTATTGTATTATTTACGCAACGAAGGGGGGAACTGTTTACACAATATTAAGTTTCATTGCTTTAGATTTGTTGTTTCACATTTTAGTTTGGGTACAGTGTTCACATTTTGTATTGGACTGGTGTGTCACTGAGGGTTTCATGCTTCAAAGTACAGAGGTGGCCTAGTAGTAACGTGTTCGCTTAAGAAGCAAGAATGTGCACGATCATCTTCGTTCGTGGGCTGCAACTCCCACGTTCACTAGTATGTACACGAGTGGGCTTTTACGTATATGACCGTTTTTAGCCTGTCATGTAGGCAGCCATACTCCGTTTTCGGGGATGGTGCAGGATCGAATCCCAAACTCTCCAGAATTTTCTCCCCCTCACCTACACTGAGTGATGGTCTAGCCTGGACGCCAGTAATTCAATTAAGACGATAAATCGAGGTCCCCTGTGCAACATGCACTTAGTGCATGGAAAAGAACTCACGGCAACAAAATGGTTATCCCTGGCTAAATTGTGTAGAAAAACCTACTTTGTAAGTAAAACAAATGCATTTGCAGACATAGGAAATGTGGCGCTGAACTGTGGCGACGGGGAGAGCACACATAAATCCGTGACCAAAAAAACTGCAAGAAGTCTCTCGGTGACGCGGTGGAAGACAGACAACCACGATACTGCAAGTTTAATGAGTCAAGCTCATCAGCACCATCTTCCTAGACCCGCTCTCTCCTTTCTGATGCTTCAAACTGGCGCTTCAGAGCTTCACGTTGTTGTGCTCATGGAGACGTTTCTAGGCTGTGACAGACTCGACAGGCGGTCACTCGATACTGAGCGACAAAAAAGTGGTACAATGGGTTTAATGAACTATTGGCGGACGCCCTTAAGGTCAATTTGTTCAGGGCTTTTGGGCTTGAGAGCGACAAACAGTGGTTCAGTCGTTTTGAAAGCTTTCTCTCCCTCCTGTCTTTCAGTTTATGCTGACCTTTCGAATCAAAGGTGGCCTACTATGTTGCCACTGTTTCAAACTAAAATACTGAAATGCAATCGTAGAGCTTGATCAAAATTAAGAGTATAATAATGCAAGTTTATGTTTTTGTCTGTCTCAAGACGAGTGATAAGTGTATTAAGTCGTGCAATAAGGTCTGATTTAAACAAAAAATGTTTTATTTCCACACGAAATCTATATACACAGAAAGAAAATATTGCTCGTTTCCCAAGGGTTCTCAGTGACGTGGACCAATACAAAACGGGAGGTGAAACCAATAAAGGCGAATACCGGGCATGCAATACTATAACTGCCCCTCCCCCTCCCATCCACCCGCACCCTAAAAACACATCCAGTTTTTAACTATCAGCCAGTCGTCCTCTGTTGTGAGTCTGGTTAAAGTTCGGTGAGAAAACATGCTGACAGAATGCATTTCAACTCCACTGAAATATTAACATGTGATGAGACAATGGGGACGATTGAGAGAAGGGTGCGGGCGGGCGAGAGAGAGAGAGAGAGAGAGAGAGAGAGAGAGAGAGTGTGTGTGTGTTTGGGGGGTTATCTTACCCAAATCTAATCCAGAATAATACGAAATTCCACGGATTTCTTGAGCGAACGGATAGGGCAGAGTACTCTCCACGATATCCTGAAATCATAACTAGGACCAAGGTAAACATGCGATGAAAAAATCGAGAATGGACAACAACAACAACAACAAAAAGCGAGGCAAGGAGATAATTTCAAAAAACGCTGACATCGCCCTAGATCACAACCATCACAAGCAATTAATCTCAGAAGGGGGGAGAGAGAGAGAGAGACAGAGACAGAAGAGGCCGGATGAGGCATGACAGTCATGACAGGGGGGTGAAGGGAGTTGTGCACAAGCAATGGCAGCATGAAAATTAGGCAGGACTGGTGTGAGGGGTATGTGTAACTCAACTCACCCCGAATATGCTCACCAATGTGATTATGTCTTCGGCGTGGCTGCTGATGTCACGCAGTAAGCTCTTGAACGTGTTCAGGAATGTGGCAATCTTCAACACATCAGTGGTTGTTGGAAAAAAAGAACAAAAGAAAGAAAGGTTTGATCGTCGTATCTGTAGTCATTCAGGCCAAAGAGGCCCGGCTCCTGCTAGTACTGAAAACTTCTACATACATATGATTTGACTGACCAAAACATTGCTCACCACCACCACCACCACCTCCCTACCAACCCTCTCCCCCTTCCTCCACACAAAGGTAAACGTCATAAACACATTACTGGCAATGTAAATTATCCGACCCGATTTGCGCAACAACGATCACAATGAGAATAATAATAATTTTAAAAAAAATAATGATAAAAGTAATCATCATTGTTAGCTTGCTCATGCTTAGGAAAATATAGGGTGAACACTCAACTTTTTAGTATGATGTTGATACGAATCTTATTTTAGCGCTTATCCTTGGTTATATACCAAGCTCTAAGCGCTTTACAAACACGGAATCAATTTTGCACAACAGGCTGCCTACCTGAGTAGAGCAGACACTGCTGCCACTAGGCGCTCGTCATTCTTATCATAAGTCACTAGACGAAGAAATGTCTACTCATCCATCTTCACTTAATCACTTTGATTGCTCACTATACCTCAACTGACCTGCACTTTATAGGCGATGGCCACGTCCTTCCAACGCTCATCGGGCTCCAGGTCAAGGTTGATGGTGAACCATGGGACGCTGGGACTGTCCAAAATACCCCCACCCCCCAAAAAACAAAACAAAACAAAACAAAACCAACAACAACAAAACAACCCCAAAACAAGCAAACAAAAAACAAAAACACACACACACACACAAAACAAAAACAAAAAAGCAAACACACACACACACAGATATATATATATATATATATATATATATATATATATATATATATATATATATATATATATACAGCATCACGCAAACACTATCATTTCTTAACACATACATTCGTTTTCGTTTCAATGAATGGATACATAATTATAGGCAAATTTTGGTGGGTTGCCATAAGCAGTTTAAAAAAAAATCCTTTCTGAGCATTATTCGTAACACAAACACACACACCTTTCTATGCACCCCACCCCCTCTCAAAGACGAAGATGTATTTAGTAAGGAATGTCAGTGGTACAGAAAAGATGTGTGTCCAGGGACTGTTAAACGTCGAATGTCGCAAAGGCGAAGCAGACAGACAGGAGGCGGAGGGGGAAGAGAGAAAGGGGGAGAGAGGGTGGGGTGAGAGAAAAGAGGCGATGAGGAATAGCAATGTAGACAGGTAAGGTAGGTTAGACAGATCAGAAAGTAGGTTTTGGAGAGAGGGAGGGTGAGACAGGAAAGGATAAAGACAGTGGCCAAATACAAACTGGCCTACCTGCACTGTTTTAAATTTCATGTGACTCACCCTGATTTTGGTGGGTAGGCATCCTTCACACAGTCACCCTCGAAATGCTGAAAACCAAACAGCGAACTAATACTTCGAGGACGTGAATCAAAACGTTTCAACAGTAGCTGTAAACACCAGCAAACCAAGGGGGAAGAAAGAAAAAAAGTTATAAAAACGCTTCAGACATTTAATTTCAGTTGTGGGGGAGATTGTCATTTGCAACCCCTTGTGTAGTCATAAAAACAATCGAAACAATCTGTATGAGTAAGATGAGTTTTTGGCACTAAATGTTTTCATAAACATAAAAACAGGAAAGTTGATGAAATGAGATCCTGAATTTAGACTGCGATTTTTCTGCTCTCGATGTTGTAGTAATAGTAGAAGTAGCGGCAGCAGCAGTAAAAGTAGCAATGTGGTAGTGTTGGTGGTAGTGAGGTTATGGCAGTAGTAGTAGCAACTGCTGGGTCGACTATTTCAGTTGGCCTCATGGTCATTATCTGCTAAGCAAACATTAGATATTAAAGTAAAAACAGAGAAAAATTTCAATGGACAAATTGGGAATCATTCGACGAACGTTCCATTTCTTTAGCCTAGATCTTTTCATTCAGCTGTATAAAAGCCTCGTGCGACCGATTCTGGAATATGGACACTCGGTATGGCAGTCCCATCACAAGACATGCGCTGAAGTCGAGATGTCCAGCGTAGAGTCAGTAAGCTGTTGGCCTGCATCAAAGATAAACCATATAATGAAAGACTGGCCAACCTGCAATTACCAAGCTTAGAGCACCGAAGAAAATGAGGTGACATGATTGATGTATACAAGTACTAACATGTTTTGTACGATACAGAAAGCCCTCACCGAGCAAAACACCAGTCGGAACATCATGGGGCACTCCCTGAAACTGGTCAAGGTTAGATGCAGGCTCTTTGTACGCAGCTCGTACTTCTCCCTGAGAGTTGTGAACACCTGGAACAGCCTACCTGATGAAGTGGTCACAGCCCCATCAGTTAATAGGTTCAAAAGCAGGCTCGACACTTTTTGGAAAGGCAGTTCAACTGTCTACGATCCACTTTCTTTGTAGGCATTATACTACCCACACATGCCACAGTAACAGTAGGAGCTTATGGACCGTGTAAAGAATTGCCGCTACACACTGATTCTGTCAAATTCAAGTTTTCATTTCAAGTTTGATGACATTCAGCACAGGATGAGTGAGCACTTCGCCTATATCAGTCATGGAAAGATGCAAAATGAAATAATGCTAAGGTTGACGGTTTCCCTCTGATACACGTCGATTCGGCATTTGTCTTCTTTTTTTTTTCTTTTTTCTTTTTTTTTGACAAACAGAATGTGTGTTTCCTGAAACGTTATCCTGAAAAAATTATAAATTCATTCTTCACCAAATATTTCTCATTTTGTTTACTCAACGCCACCGTAATTCATTTCGCATGCATTTGGAAAAAAAAGGGGGAAAAAAAGAAAGAAAAACACCACTTACTTTGTACCCAGCCACAGATATTGTCAGAATCACAAAACAAAGTATCACGGCTTCTCGAATCATTTCAAAGGTCCAATGTATTTTTAACAGAATATTTGAGACAACCGCCCAGGCTCTGCTTCTCTTGTCGTCTGCCCGCTGAGTTCGGAACTAGCATGTGACTAGTCATGTGATTTGGTGAATTTGTTTTCACTGTGCGAGGTTCTCGTGCTTCCCACAATTTTCCTTCGGGATTTTTTTTTTTTCGAAAGAAGACGAGAGCTGGAGAATTCTATAAAAGAACTTAATAAAATTGTGCGCGTTCGTTCACAATATCACACACACACACCCCCGCGCGCGGCAGCGTCGTGGCAGTCTGACAACGAAACGAACGTGATCATTTTCGGAACCGCCCTATTTGTTGGTCACTGGTCTCGAATACTTACAATAGAATAATGTCACACTGATGTGGCATGCATGAGGTATACATGCAAGCACTCAAGGATACATCCATGCACTTAAGGCCTGACAAAGCGTGTTGGGTTATGCTGCTGGTCAGGCATCTACCAAGCAGTTGTGGTGTTGCGTATATGGATTTGTCCGAATGCAGTGACGCCTCCTTGAGAGACTGAAATTGAAACTGATGTGGCGGTGATCATTTATGAGAACACTCTGTCCACGTCCCTCCCCCCTCCTCTCTCCATTATTTGTAAAGAAATTATTTTTATACTTGCTTGGGTTCTTTTCAATAATCCCCATTGCCTTGTTCGCTTGTTTTAATGCATTGTTTATATAGTGTGGATTCTAAAAAGGAAGAATGGATTAAAAAAAAAAGAAAGAAAAAAAAAGAAGAGAAAAGAACACACACAGACACACACACAAAACCCACACCAGTGCTTATCTGTTTCATCTCGAATACACAGAATTTGTCATTGCCAATGTCATTGCGAAGACGCCCTCCATTCGAAACCCGGAAATTCCTGACCCCAGTTCGAGAGCTACTTAACCTTAACAGAAGAAGCTGATTGGTTAACTTCCGATCTTACGGAGATCCGGGAAAGTCGACGCCAGGTTCACGTGACAGCGACTTTAATGATGATGAGCACACACACACACACACACACACACACACACACACATACGCTGAGTCCTTGTGGAGCACGCGGTACTGGTGTGCACATGCCGGCAATGGAATGTTGCTTCAAAATCATTGACGTCATGAACTGGGCTACTAGCACGTGGAACTGGTGATTTGCCAAATTTTCCGAAGTTCACCTGCTTTTTCATATGATTCATTCACAGAGAGAGACACACACACAGAGACAGAGACAGAGAGAGAGAGAGCAAATGTTTATTGCTTATAAGTAAGCAGGCGTGTTATTTCAAGTTGCTGTTGTTGTTGTTTGATTGTTTGTTTTAAAGAAACTGGCTTCAGTATTGGAAATACGTTAAAAAGGTAAATGAAAAAGACCAAAAATGAGTAAAGAACGAAAAAAAGGACATAATAAACAGGGAAAAAAAGGACATAATAAACAGGGAAACAGAAAAGGAGAGAGGGGGAGGAGGTGGATATTTCTGCCAGATACACACACACACACACACATATACATATATATATATATATATATGTGTGTGTGTGTGTGTGATATACATGAATTACACACACACACACACACACACACACACACACACACACACACACACACACAGAGAGAGAGAGAGAGAGAGAGAGAGAGAGAGTTTTCATCTGTTACCACAATGACTATTACTGTTACATCATCAACCAATGGTCATCATCACTGCATCAAGAGTACTGAGGATGGCACATAAAGCAGGCGAAATTAACTTTGACCGTGAGGTAATGATGAGAGCAAATATGTTTAAGACGAAGATATCGCTACGATAGTTATGTGAAGAAAATTGCAATATGACATTCAACACAAAACTAGGACAATGTGAAGCATTCGATCAACGAATTTTCCATCATGACTTTTCCGTCAGCCGTGAGAGAGAGAGAGAGAGAGAGAGAGAGAGAGAGAGAGAGAGAGAGAGAGAGAGAGAGAGAGAGAGAGACAGACAGACAGACAGACAGACAGACAGACAGACAAACACACAGACAGAAGTATGTTGGTGGGTGTAAATATTAGGGAAACATGTCAAGGGACATAATGACGATGTGTTCAGAGCAAAATTTTCCGCAGTCGTGTCCCTTTTGTTGTCCCACCGTTGCACGTCTGCCGTGTGTCTTTAACAGTGTGTGTGTGTGCGTGTGTGCGTGTGTGTGTGTGTGTGTGTGTGTGTGTGTGTGTGTGTGTGTGTGTGTGTGTGTGTGCGTGTGTGTGTGTGTGCGTGTGTGTGTGTGTGTGTGTGTGTGTGTGTGTGTGTGTGTGTGTGAAAAGAGGGGAGGGGGAGGGGAGGGGGGCTTGGAGCGAGGAAGAGTGGAGACAATGAGAGGAAATGGGAGGGTGAAAGGGGTGAGGGTGGGTGGTGGGGGGGCGGGTACGTCAGTAAAGGCACGCGTGTGTGCACGCACGCGCTGTATTCTCCAGCGGCCGTGTAAAATTCCGGGGTGCGTTGTTTTTATCAGCGCGTCACTTTCCCCAAGGTCAGAGCCAAACTTAACCCTGTTCCAAAATTCTGTATATTCTATCTATACCTGTTGTTGACAACGCAACACGGACCACGTTGGCGAAAGGCATTCAGGTAAACAGTCACAGCCGGCGCTGCTGTTGTTCACTGAGTGAGGGGAAGACCCTCAAGGACAGAGCCAAACATCCTGTTAGTGCTGAACATTACCGCCATTCGCGTTCCTTTTGTCAGGGTGGACTGATCGAACTCAAGTCACGGGAAAGGGGGGGGGGGGGGGGCGAGAGGGAGGGGGTTGGAGTGGGCAGAGAAGAGGTGAGTGTGTGTATATGTGATTGATTGATTGATTGGAGGAGTGAGTGAGCGTGTGTGTGTGTGTGTGTGTGTGTGTGTGTGTGTGTGTGTGTGTGTGTGTGTGTGTGTGTGTGTGTGTGTGTGTGTGTGTGTGTGTGAAGAAAAAATCATAAGAGAGAGACAGAGACACAGACAGACAGACAGACAGACAGACAGACACAGGCGGGCGGACTGAGAGATTTTCAGAACGATGAGTGGCTGCACAACGCACGTATCTTGTTGTTGTTGTTGTTGTTGAGTGTGCTTTGATGGCACCACCCACGTGTTTGTGATGCCAGACGCGGCATCACGATGTCTGGTATTCTGGGTGGAAACGGGAAAATAAGCTATAAATTTCCATTTTTCAAATACCGGCATCGGGTGTTTGTTTCATAACCATAAATATTTTTGTTATTTTCTTTTTGTCCGTCTGTATAATGTCTGTTTGTGTGCATATCCATACCCGTCTGTCTGTGTGTCTGTTTGTCTGTCTCTGGTTATCTGTGTCTTGTCTGTCAGTATGTTCATTCACCTGTCGATGTGTCTGACTGTCTGCTCGTTTGGCTGTTTCTCTGTCTTTTTCAGAACGTGTGTGCGTGCGCGTGCGCGTGTACCGCCGAATGTGTGATTGTTTCTCATGTCTTCTCAGAAAGTATACGTGTGTGTGTATGTGTGTGTGTGTGTGTGTGTGTGTGTGTGTGTGTGTGTGTGTGTGTGCGTGCGCGTATGTGCGTGCATGCGTGCGTGTGTACGCGTGGGTATGTGGGTGCATGTGCGCGCGTGCGTGCGTGTGTGCGTGTGTGTGTATGTGTGTGTGTGTATGCGCGTGCAGGTATGTGTGCGCGTGCTCTAGCTTCCATTGCCTCTCCTTTAGCTCATTCCAAGGGGTCAGCTATGTATAAATTGAACCAGTTCTGTTTCACAGAAGGCGTTCCCTGTCTTGTAATTTCAGAAGTGGGAAGCAGAAAGTTTACTCAGGAAAAAATAGAATAATTGTTTTTCGTGTACGAAAGAATTAATGCAATTTACCCCAGAGAAAAGAAGATGGTTGTTTTCCATGACAAAAAGAATCCCTGCAATGTGCTCACTTTTTTTAAACTGAATATCAAAGGCTTGTTACTACAACAACAACAACAGCAGCAAAGGTAGGCGGTTGAATTCTTTCCTCCGGTTTTTTCATGGTTTTTATTTTTTGTTCTTTGTTTGTTGGTTGTTTTCTTTTCGTGTTGCACAATAGTTTTCATGACGACGGGAGAGTTGTTTACAAGCAGTCGTCTTTCTACCCTCTTTTGGTATTCCGAAATCAGAAGTTGGTAATTCGCTGAAAGCGAAAGGCAGCTTGTTGTAGATATTATTATTGTTATCATTTATCTATCTTTTTTTTTTTTTTTTGGGGGGGGGGGGGGGGGGGGGGGGGGGGGGGAGGAGAAGGAGGGGAGTGGAGGGAGAGGGGGGCAGGACCGGTACAGGCAGACCTGATGATGTTGCTGCAATGCTGGGGAAAACAACTGAAGGAAGCACATTCCAGCGGCGGTCTTGAGGTCAGGACTGTTGTCGTTGTCATTTAACACGCCGCTGGTTCCAGACTTGATGTGAGTGTCGGGCCTACGTGATTCTTCTCACCTCAGTTCTTGTGGCCGGCACCGAGTGCTTGTTTCTCCTGTGTTCTTTGTGCTGTCTCTCTGTCTCTGTCTCTCTCTGTCTCTCTGTCCCTGTCTCTCTCTATCTCTCTCTGTGTTACTGTCTCTCTCTGTATCTTTTTCTCTATGTTTCTCTCTGCTACTCGTTTTCTCATGGATTACACAAATCTCTCTCTCTCTCTCTCTCTCTCTCCCTCTCTCCCATGTGTGGTGCGTGTGTGTATGCGTCTGATTTTGCACACAAAATTATATTATAATCCCCTCCTCTAGACCTTCTCACTGCTCTCTTCTATTGCTCCCAGCAGCAGAATCGGACAATACAAAAACAAACGAAGGTTTTACTGAGAGCACCAGTCCTGCCGGCAGACTAGACACCACCATGTTGACACACCTGTCTCTCATACATATATTATTGAATGCGAGTCTCCCTCAACAGGCCTCGTCCCTCATGCATATATTATACAATACATGTCTTCCTTTACAGGCCTTAACAGGGGGCGGAGGGGTAGAAGAAAAAAGGACAGTCATATCATGGCTGCCCATGCCCGTCACGTGACTTTTCATCATTCCTCATGTGGCTGACACGGCCTTTCCCGCTCTCCCATTACATAAAGAATATATCTGGGTACTATCATTCGCACGTGTGCGCACACGCGCGTGAGTAAGTGTGGAGGTGGTAGTCACGTGCTCCCCACCACTACAAGTATAACTGCTGTTGCTGTTACTGACACTGTTAATACTGCTGCTGCTGCAACTCAAATCAAATCAAATCACACCAAATTTTGGCGCTTTGAGTATCGCCGACCACTAAGGCGATCTAAAGGCTATCGGCACGTTAGCAACTACTTTAAGTCAAGGGTAAAACAAAATACGATAAAAACTCGTCATCGCTACAAGCTTTCCACTCAAAAGTTTAAAAACCTTCCAGACTTTACTGACTACTGCTATTCTGATTTTAGGGTGTGTTTTTTTCCCCCCCATACAGTAATAGATGCTGCTCATAGAGTTGTATTGCTGAAACAGGTGGGCTTTGAGACGGATTTGTACTGAAATGTAAGTTGGAGACAGATAGGAAAAGGAAGGGAATTTCAAAGTTGAAGGCCAAAGATTCAGAAGAAGCTTCACTTGACCCTGATTGATGGAGAGATCGCATGTCAATGGCAGAGCAGCAGAAAGAGAGAGAGAGAGAGAGAGAGAGAGAGAGAGAGAGAGAGAGAGAGAGAGAGAGAGAAAGTGTTTGTGTGTGTGTGAGTGTGTGAGTGTAAATGAGAAACCGTGTCAGACAGGTTTAGCAGGTTCCATGTTAAACTGTTTGTTGCACTTCATGCGATTTAAAAAAGAAAAAAGAAGAAGAAGAAAAAAAAGATATTCTTTCTTTGAGACTAGGAGACAGTGAAATTTCATCAAAAGTCAAGTTTACTTTAAGAAGAGAAGCCAAAGTGGCTTATTTTCGCATAACGTTTTGTGGGTACATCGGAGATGATCTGAATCACTTTTTTGTCATTGAACTTAGCCACCTTCAAGTTCTCCTCCCTCTCCTCAGTCCGTTGTCTGCTTTCTAGGAGGATCTGGTGGGGGAGGGGGGGGGAGGGGGGAGCGGTGAGTTACTAACAAATGGTAAGATCTGCCACACAGCTAAGAGTCACCCCTCTCCCTCAAAAAACACTCACTCACACACACACACACACACACACACACACACACACACACACACTCTCTCTCTCTCTCTCTCTCTCTTTCTCTCTCTCACACACACACACACATACATACACTTGATACATAGACACATACACCCACAGATACACATACACAGACACAGACAGACAGACAGACAGACAGACAGACAGACACACACACACACACACACACACACACACACACACACACACACACACACACACACACACACAAAACCAAGAAGAAGAAAAAACCGCTGGCAGTCCTGTCAGTCTGGGTTTTTTCCTTGGTGATTAATTCTGTGAAGTGTTGTTCTCTCTCTCTCTCTCTCTCTCTCTCTCTCTCTCTCTCTTGTATGTAAGGGGTGTGTGTGTGTGTGTGTGTGTGTGTGTCTGTGTGTGCGCGCGCGCTTGGATGGTGTGTGTGTGTGTGGGGGGGGGGGGAGACGGGGCGGTGCACACGTGTATTTGTGTTTGTGCATGTGTGTGCATGTTTGTGTGCGTGTGGAGTGTGTGTGCGTATACATGTGTGTGTGTATGTGTGTATGCGTGCGAGCGCGCGCGCGTGTGTGTGTGTGCGCGCGCGCACGCGCGCGCTCAAGTGCGCAGACGCGTGCATGTAGGGTGTATATATGTGTATGCATATTTTGTGTGAGTGTATGACTCCATCCCCACCGTCAACACCATCCCCAACGCTCCCTCTGTCTCCCCCGACAAAACCTCGCCCCCTTGAACGGGTTAACCTTCTGACAGGAAGGAAGGAAGAAAGGAATAGAGGGAGAAAAAGGAGTGGGGGGAGGGTGGAGGGGGCAGGGGGGAGGGAGAAGGAGCGTGGGGAAGTCAGAAGGGTGTGGTTCCAACATTTCAACAACGTGTTGATGCAACAGGCGTCTTAATTCACAGCCGCCGCAGTGACTTGCTCCCCTCCGTCAGCGGAGGAAGGTGGCAGAATGGTTAAGACGCTCAGCTGCCAATACAGAGAGTCCGTGAGGGTGTGGGTTCGAATCCCGCTCTCGCCCTTTCTCCTAAGTTTGACTGGAAAATCAAACTGAGCGTCTAGTCTTTCGGATGAGACGATAAACCGAGGTCCCGTGTGCAGCACGCACTTGGCGCACTGAAAAAGAACCCATGGCAACGAGAGTGTTGTCCTCTGGCGAAATTACGTAAAATGAAATCCACTTTCATAGGTACACAAATATGTAAGCATGCACTCAAGGCCTGACTAAGCGCGTTGGGTTATGCTGCTGGTCAGGCATCTGCTCAACAGATGTGGTGTAGCGTGTATGGATTTGTCCGAACGCAGTGACGCCTCCTTGAGAAAGTGAAACTGAAACTGAAACGTCAGCGGATTTCCCAGTGCAGGTCACCAAGCAAGCAAGCAAGCAAGCAGCCCACCCAGCACCACCAAGGTGAACAGAGGACGCTGACTCCGGGCAACTTCTGCCTAAGCTCTACCCCTCCCTCCAACCTCCCCCCACCCCCGACCCCTCTTCCCGACCTCCACCCATCTTCCCGACCCCCTCACCACCTGCCCCCCACCCCCTCCTGACCCCCTGCACCCCCATCCCCTTACCTCCCCAACCGCCCGCCCGTCCTTTTCTTTTGTATTAGCGCCCTACCATACCCCTCACGTAATAACTTAACCACTAACCTAACCACTAGAGAAATGCGAGGGCAAAGGACTTTTGTGTTTTTTGCGAGGCAGTCTGTCTTACCGTTACATCCTTTGCTTTCAAAAGGTATGTTGTTCATAAATCACAAAGGCATAACCGGCACATTAATTAACACTGCACCACAAGAATGTAACATACAGGCGCATTTGTTTTCTCTTTTCTTCTTTTTTTTAATCATATATAAATTCATATATCTGGCATGTACCTTTTTATTGTATTCATCTTATTGTTTTCATTTATTTACTTTTTGATTTTTGTTTGTTTATTCATTCCATCTAAATCTATTCTCTTTTCTTTCTTTCGTTTTTTTTGTTTTTTTCTTTTTATTATTATTATTATTATTATTATTATTTTTGTTTTTGTTTTGTTTGTTTGTTTTGATGGGGGTGGTGGAGGCTTTCAATGCCTGATTAGTGTATGAGTAAGCCATGCATCGGTTTTGTTTTAGCAGCTGTGGTGCAGCGTATATGGATCAAGCCTCATACTTTGACATACACAATCCCCTCCCCCCCCCACACCCCCACACCCCCACTAATAACATAATACCAAACCCAGTGTGTGTTTTTTGTTTTTTTTCCCTAGGACAAGAGACTGCCATGTATCAGCTCCAGTTGTCTTCATGTCAAGAAAGGGGGGTTATCCCTTCCAACTCAAACAACAAGCGACCGAAATGTCTGTGGTGAAAATAACAGATGATAGAAATATCACTAACATGTTGAAAACACACACACACACACACACACACACACACACACACACACACACACACACACACACACACACACACACACACACACACACACACACACACAAAAGAAACAACAACAACAAAAACCCCGTTTGTTTGCAGAAGGTTTGCTGCGTAGTCCTATACGACATTTGTTATAGTTGTTATAGTTGTTTGATGTTGGCGCATATAACGTTTCAATTTTCCCTTGCGTTGTCTCTCCCTATTCACCCTCCACACATACACACTTTTACCCCCCCCTCCCCTCCCACAACCCCAACCTCCCACGGGCTTTTTTTGCTTTATTTTTTTTTTTTTCGTCTAACATCACTTCAAGTGGAAAGACGTTAAACTGAAGACAACCACACACACACACACACACACACACACACACACACACACACACACACACACACACACACACACACACACACACACACACACACACACACACACACGAAACAACAACAACAACAAAACCCCGGCGGTACCAGACGCCGTGGCGTAATGGTCAGCGTCGCGGAATGACGGTAAGAGAACTCGGGTTTGAGTCCCATCAAAAGTGGTGTGGTGGGGTGGATGATTCGTTCGGTCCGTGGCCTGCTCCTTCCTGGAACCCAGAGCTGAGTTAGTGTGTTATGGGCACAGATGGAAGCACTGGGACCACACAGTCTATGATATCCGCGAATCAAAGATGCGTCTTTGGGAGTGCTGTTCAAATTTCCTGACCATCACTGCAGGTGTCTGTATGTATCTCGCACTCTGGCTGACACCTGGATATGATTATTACTACTATCAGGGAACAGCCTCATCAAGTAGTCCCCAACCTAAACTGATGGACCACGAAAGCATCATCGTCATCACCTCCATCGACATTCACCATCATCACCATCATCATCATCATAATCGAAATATTGAAAACTAAAAGTCTCAAAGTCTGGGACACAAAAAATGTATAAGTAAATAAAATAAAACGTCAAACAACAACAACAACAACAACACACACGTACACAGTTTGTTCTTGTCAGTGCATAACACACACACACACACACACACACACACACACACACACACACCATGCAAGAGCTGGAGTATGGTGAAGCCATATGAGGACGCCCCTGAGAGCAGTGAACTAAAAGGACCAGGCAGAAGAAGGGCCGCGACATGTAGTTCTTTGTGAAATCAGCTCACGATGTGCTTGTAACTGTCACCGCAGACGCTGACAGAGTTGTGAGTGTTTTTTGGAAGTTTGGGGCGTTGCTGTGCTGGCAAGGCATAATTCTTAACAAGACACTGCGAGAGGTGGGTCACAGCGGAGAGAAGGAAAACGAAGTGTGTGTGTGTGTGTGTGTGTGTGTGTGTGTGTGTGTGTGTGTGTGTGTGTGTGTGACAGACAGACAGACATAGACACAGAGATACAGAGACAAAGAGAAAAACAGAGAGAAACAGACACGGAGACAGAGAAAGAAAGACAGAAACAGAGGAGAGACAGAGACACAGACATACAGAGAGACAGAGACAAACAGAGAGATACAGAGACAGATAAAAAGAGAGAGAAACAGAAAGATAAAGAAACAGAAACAAAGAGAGACAGAGACAGACAGACAGGAAGTTAGGCAGGCAGGCAGACAGACAGACAGACAGAAAGACAGAGAGAAAAATATTCTGAACAGAGAGGTGGAGAGGTGCCGGGGGAGAGAGACAAATACAGAGGGAATGATACAGAGACAGATACAAAGAGAGACAGAGAGTATTGGTGGAGAGGGAGGGGGAAGGGGGAGAAGGGGTGGCGAGGTGAGAGACAGAGAAGGAGAAGAAACGCGAGAGACCGAAGAACTAAAACACCTGACTGTACCCTCCACAGTATCAGTATCAGTATCAGTAGCTCAAGGAGGCGTCACTGCATTCGTGTGTGTCATATACGCCACACTACATCTGCCAAGCAGATGCCTGACCAGCAGCGTAACCCAAACGTGCTTAGTCAGGCCTTGAGAAAAAAAAAAAGCAACAAAAACAAGATAACTAAATTGCACCCCCCCGCCCCCACCACCACCCTGCAGTATCTGTTGTCGGAGTTCTAGACTTCACCTCAGTCACAGCCAGTTCAAACAAAAAAGGGTCTGAAAAGGCACCATGAACAAACTGAACTGGCTTCAGTGTCAGTGGGAAGACGGAGGGGAGCGAAACAAACTGTAAAGGGTGCTTCGGCTTCCGCGACACAAAGCAGATACCATGTTTGAAACCGCAAAACCAGCGGCGGCCATTTCGCCCTTGAGGGAATCTCCTTACAAGAAACGTAGTAAACAGATTTTTTAAAAAAAGAAGAAAAAAAAGGGGGGGGGGGGTGGTGAGGGGGGGGGATTGGAGGGGGGATGAGGAGGGGGGGCGTGAGGGGGGGATTGGGGGGGGGGGGCGTGAGGGGGGGATGCGGGGGGGGGGGGGGAAGAGAATACGACAACATACAAACCATATCCAAAGACATGAAACTGAAAAAAAAGAGAATATTTTATTAGAGTTATTTTAAACTGAACAACAGGATAGTGGAGAGGTGCAGGTGAACAAGTGGGTATATCATTGTGAAAATGACTGTAAATACTGCTTTGCACAAAGAGAAATTCAATGCAGCATAATAATGTTATGATATTTTTTTAAACTCTCTCCATACGAACGGCGAAAGAGATGACGTTAACAGCGTTTCACCCCAATTACCATCATCAAAATATTGCAAGCAGAAGGCGCTTATACTGAAGGGGTGAATGTTGACAAAGAATACCACAATTCTGACGACGGAAGCTAAAGGTTGGGTCATCCAGACACCCACTGGACATCCGAGGGGTCTGTGTAGAGGAGGAGAGAGGACTGGCCGTACTGAGTGAGTTAAAAAACCTTTTTATTCAATATTTTACAAATATGACAACAAAAAGGCATACAAGAAAGAAAAAAAAGAGAAAAAAAGAAAAGAAAAAAAGAAACACAAAAATTCAGAAGAATACAAACGGTACACGTTTACATAAGTTACGTAACCTGTATATATCATGCGTGTCCACATCTACACACACTCACACACACGCACACACAATACGCTGACGATATATGCATGTGGATGAAAGTTACAATCAAAAAGAATACGCCTGCCCGATATATGAATTACACAAAAAAAGCTATATCAAAATGAATTAAACACAGTAGCAAATTATATGAGCGAGAATTGTCTGCAAATATCAACCGAAAAAACACACTTGATGCTTTTTAAAAATGGTTCAAGTCCAGCAACATTGCCTTCCTTTAAGATTTACGATAACACCCTGGAATATAAAAAAAAAGTAGTTAAATTCCATGGAGTACACCTTACATCAAAATTAACTTGGAATCATCATATCGATTACATTTTAACAAAGGCCAGGAAAACATTAAACTTCTTGAAAATAGTATGCAAACAACTATGGAGCCAGGACATATTCATTCTACTACACCTTTGCACATCACTTGTTCGGTCAAAACTTATATATGCACAAGAAGTATACTTCAAAGCATAGACTACAGAGCATATAAACTGGCACTTGGCTTACCAGCCCATACTTCCAGTAAAAAAAAAAACCGTACTGTGCAGCGGGAGTATTACCATCAGAGGATCAAAGGGAACTTGCGTGTAGTAAATTGTCTTGAGAAGTGTAACGGACGAAAATGATTTGGAATCAGAAATAACTCTCAAATCCGACCGCGATTTTCCAAAGAGAGCTAGATCTATATCCTCTCATACCACACTGGGAACATACACGTCAAGTATTTTAACAAATTCCGGCGTGAATAAAACCCCACATTTTGCTAAAAGGCCTACACCTATATGGGAACTTCAAAGAGCGCAATTTGATATCGATCACACTGATCTGACCAAAGATGACAACATAAATTTACTTACATCGCATGTACGAATCCATTTGGAAGAGAAATACCTTAATCATCTAAAGATATTTACAGACGGCTCTGTTGTAAATGATAGAGCTGGTGCTGCTTTCGTTATTCCAGACCTTAACTTTCAAAACTCATTTCTGGGAGAGAATGAGTCCATCTTCACAGCTGAACTCATAGCAGTTCCAATGGCGTTAAATTTCATGATATCCTTTCCGAAAACTATATTTCAGATTCTATTTTGTGTTGATTCTAAATCAGTTCTTCACGCTATTGAACTTATAAAAGAAACGGTTAGGTATGAACTCATTGAAATTAACCATTTGATTCACGAACTCTTATTAAGAGGCTCTCACATAACCTTTTGCTGGATTCCTTCTCATTGCGGTTTTTACTATAATGAAAAAGTTGACATTTTGGCTAAAAAAAAAGGAGCTAGAAGCTCCACGAAGGAGTTAGATTTAAATATTTCGCTTTCACTACAGGAATGTTACACCATGGTAGAAAAAGTCCAATGGTTAAAATTTCAGTTCGAGGAAAAACACACCGGTAACTCGGAGTTACATAAAAACATACAGAAAATGTACGGTTTCATGGGAAAACATTACCATAATGATTTTCATAAGAGGCAAATCATTTCTCTAATCTGTAGATGGAAAATGCATTGTTTCAGGACAAAATATGTCAGTAATGTTTCTTGCATCTGTGGTGCTCACATAACAGCCGATCATATACCAACTCGCGATATGTTAAAGTCTCAAATCCCTGAACTGAAATCATCTTCAGTGTTGACGATCTTCAGCAGTCCATTGTTGTGT